>NW_006799971.1:3139254-3198406 GCF_000485575.1 Poecilia formosa
ACCCGCCTTTTATTCCATATTTTATAATAAATTAAGTAAAAGTAGTTTTTTGATTGCATCAGAAATTGACTCATGTTGCTTTTTGCCATTCCTACACATAAATGTCAACTTTACAGAGCTACCAAATGAGCTCTAAGGGTTTTTTTTTTTCTTTTTGTCCATCTGTCTGTTCCATATGTGTGGTTTAAGCTCCATGGTAGCAGGCGGTAATTACAAGCCATAAGCAGAGGGATCTTTGTTCATCCCTCGAGTCTGGATTGGGATAAAACGGGACAAATTACCCATATTGCCGTCCCCAGTTGAGATTTTTGTTTATGGCAATGTAAGTAAAGCAAATGTTGCCCGTCGTGGGAATATTTGAGTTATAGGTTCAATAAATTCAAATCAGCAAATTATTTAAAAGCAGTTAATGCCATAACACAACATGACATCAACCTAATAAGGCAAAAACCAAGTTTTTACAGAAACTGAGTTTTATCTTTTTGATAGGAAGGAAGACAAGAACAACAGAGTATTGGGGCCAAGCTAAAAAAAGAGAATAAAGTCAGAAAATTTTGAGGAAAAAATTACCAGAATAAAATCATATGAGAATAAAAATCATAACATTACAACAATAAAGTCGCATGAGGATAAAGTCATAGTATTTTGAGATAAAGATCATATAAGATTAAGAAATGAAAATTTCTATTTACATTTTCTAATATATATATATATATATATATATATATATATATATATATATATATATATATATATATATAATATAGTCACAGATTCCTGCTTCATAGACTGTCTTTAACCATATGGGCCTAATCAGTTTCTTTAGCTCAGATCTCCAGCTGTTGCCATGGTGACAGCCCCAGGTGGCAGATTGGTGGACGTCAGAATCCACCGCACTTCTCACGGTGCTGAGCTATCAAACTTATCTCAATTAGTGGCCAACAATAGTCTCTCTGCAATTATCGTTTGCTGAAATAACCAATTAACACACTTTCCACTCTTCATCTTAGTTAAAAATTCTCTTGCCTTCTGAGGTATTTTGGCCCTTTTAGCCAGCCAGCTCTGACGCACACACTCTCACACACTGTTCTCTGAAGCTGCTACGCTCCAGCAGTCTTCACTCCTTTCCAACCCTATTTTGTTCTCTTTTGCCTTTCATCTCCTCTCACTGTGGGACAGGAACAATCACAGCACAGGGCTGCCGTTTTCAGGAAAAGCTACACGTAGCTACCAGAATTCACTTAATAGTCTTAAACTAAAAGTTAAATATACCTGAAATTTATATGAGCAACAGGGATTGCTTGATTAAAAGCAGTGAAGTGATCGGTAACAAAGTGAAGTTCTGTACTTTATATGGACTGCAGACGCTATAGGAATTATTTGAGCATTAGCTTTTAGCCCTGCAACATTTTTTTTTTCTTTTTTGCATTCTTTGTTAGGATACAACATTATTATCATGTCTTTTAAGAAATTACTTGCCTGAATGATTTTCATCTCCGTTCAGCACTCCAGCTGGGATTTCTTCCATTGAGGTTGATTTCTCCAGTTGGAGTTGGAGTTCTGACTCAATCAGAAAACGCAAAGAAGAGTTGTAAATGATTGACATCAACTTTTTTGTTTTAGAACCGTAGCCTCCTTAAGGTTGTAGTTTGGCAATGGCAAGGAAAGAAGTGAACGAAACTGTTTAGTCCGTGTTGGCCACGCTTCCAAATACTGAGCTATTCATGTCGGAGAAAGAGGAATGTTTAAAAACTTTATTGCTGACAAAGTTGTTGTGGCTTTCCTTCTCCTTCTCCTTCATTGATTTGAATGTTTACAGAGCACATAATTTTTGGATAGCTTTATCGAGCTAGCACGTTTCATACGTCATGGCTAAAAGCTAACAACAGCTTCCAGCAAGCAATTTCAAACCTTCTGTGTGAAGAGAACTGTAGAACAAGTGGCTGGTTTTTACCAGGCCAACTCTGGAGCAGTAAAAAGATGATCTGACCTTTTTTCTTCTCTTCAGCAAACATTCAGTTAAAAGAAATACCATGTCATGCTAACAACACTCTTTAGTGTGGATGTTATTACTGCGTAAAACTTAGCTACTTTCTGTATCACTAAAATCTTTAAATGAATTTAGAGAAAGCACAGAGATGTAAGATGCCATTTAAAATGTGTGTGCGGTATAATGTGTTGTTCAGACTGACAAAGTGAGAGAGAGCAAGTCTTTCAGGAGATAACAGAAAGGCGCTGCACTGTTTTATCGTCTGTCAGATAATTCTAGATTTACAATTGCTATATTATTTGACACTTGAGGACTCTACATAACTTTATATATCTGTAATAGCAATGTTAAACATGCTTACAGTCCTACTTACTAATATAATAAGCTAAAATCGCTTTATAATAACATTGCCTTACTTAATTTTGCTCTAGAATGACTGAAACATACTAATACTGACCACCTGAACTAAACAGGCCAGAAAAATTATTTGGAATTATCACCTTATAGATGAGAAATATGCTATACAATTTTAGTTTCCAGTCTTTATTGTCTCTTTATATTAGCTTACAAGTGTAACAAATAAATTTAGACAGGCTAATTACTATTATTACATGATCTAATCTGGACGTTTCTTTATTGCTCCTACATAATCCATATATTTCTATCTCCAACAGAGGGCTGTGTTTTAGATGAATCATTGTAAAATTAGCTGGTTAACTTTTGCCTTTCATTGATTTGACCTTTTTTTTCCCATATCTGTGGTTGTACAGCAGCCACCCACACTACAAGACCAGTGAACTCACCAGAGCTGCAGTTTCATTACTGACTGAGGTCCCAGCGGCCAGATCCTGTTTATTTTTACACCCAACAATCCCGCCTTAAGGGGGGAAAAAAAGAAGTGTTCAATGTTTTAAATAGGGTTTCTGTTAGAGAGAAGCCTTTAGTGATTAGTAATTCGACCCAGAGTGTTTTATTAATGGATGATTCAATCCACTGAGGAGGAGAAAAAAATGCTAATATAGAATAAGATCTCCTTTGCCA
Organism: Poecilia formosa; assembly: GCF_000485575.1. Taxonomy (NCBI): domain Eukaryota; kingdom Metazoa; phylum Chordata; class Actinopteri; order Cyprinodontiformes; family Poeciliidae; genus Poecilia; species Poecilia formosa. Next base: position 3,142,286 of record NW_006799971.1, read on the forward strand.
TATTCTGGATTCAAGATGAAAGTTTACAGTGAAAATAAAGCCTGCATATAAACCTCTGACATATTATCACCTCCAAAAAATTTTTTTAAAAGTTGCAGTGTGCAATGTTTGGCTTTTTAACTGTGAGTTTGTTGTCGGTCCTGCTTCATATGCCGCAGCTACTTTACCAGACTCAAACTGTGATAAAAGCCGATCATAAGCTGGTCTTCAGGGATGTGTGCTCAGCTAAAAACTGTCCTACTATCTTCCTGTTTTTGTATTCCCTGCCCAAAAACTGAGTAAATATTGAAACTTTAAAAACATCTGAGAGAAATTTGTTCTGATTCTCACAAATATGGAAGGCGATTAGGGCCAAAAATCTGACTTTAAACTCTGACTTTTTTTCCCCTCAGATTAAAGTCAAAATTAGGAGAAAAAAATGTCAGAATTCTAATATTAAAGTCAGAATTAGTTGGGTTTTCCCCCCGGTGGTCCTAATGCTTTTCCATTGGATTTGAAAGCACGTTGAATTGCCTTGTTGCTGAAAATGTGCTATATAAATAAAATTACCTTACCTTACCTTTGAAACAAAATTCACAGTAAATTGTTATTTTAAAGTGTAATTTAAAGTGTAGTTAATGCCAAGGCTAATGTAGCCTTTCAACATTGTGCTGTGACATTTTGTACTATTATGAGACGAACAGTGACAGATCAGAGGCTGACTTTGGCACTGCATGGTGGCGTTCATGCAGACTATGGAAATGTCGCTACATATTTTCTGTGTGCCGTAAAATGATTAACGGGCTCATCTAAAATAAGAAATGTCCAAATTTATCAAGTTGGAGTTAAAACAATGAAATTTTTGTTTTCATTTCTAAACCTGATTTTTTCCCCGGTGTGTGTTTTTACAGCTGTCTGGTTGCCTCCTTATGATGGAGTGTATAAACTATACACAGAAGGAAAACAAGATAAATCTGTGAATTTTGTACAAACTGTAGGATTGTTTTTTTTTCTACTGAACCTGTTATCTCTACATGTTTCCTTGGTGACGGGTGGAGGTGGGAGGTGGGGGGCAAGGGAGGTTTGAGCTGCAGAGTGGGTTGGGGGGGGGCGGGCCAGGCCGGGGGTGGAAGTGAGATTTTTCTGTAAACGGTCTGGGACTGTGCAATGGCTACCTGTATTTATTAAGAGTATTCAGAGTATAAAAGTGGAAAAAAAATATGTCCTCTTATGATAAATGAAATAAAGTGTTATATTTGCATGACTCTCTGTATTTTCATCGAACATATATTTACTGTTGTGTGCCATAATGTGTGTTGGGTTAACAAGTGTTGTATTAAGAAAATGAAACTGAGAAACCCACTGTCACCTTCTTCTGTGATAGTAAACTCACACACACACACACACATATATATATATATATGTGTGTGTGTGTGTGTGTGTGTGTGTGTCTTTCATACCTTTTCGCACAGCTGACTTGGCTGCAGTTGGATCTTTCATTGTTGCTTCCTCTTCGTTTCGTCCACAGCAGCTCTCAGACGTCTACAATCTGCCGTGCACTTTAAAGAGTTTTGTTTTGCTCCTGCCCTTGAAAGCGAAGCTTGTGGCCCGCTCCGTTCAGCATGCTAGATTGGCTGGTGGATGCGAGCACTTGACATCGCCCTCCTCCTTGATGGGAATGTATTGTGTTTTGACCTTTAAGTTTTCTCAATATCCTCCTCCATCCCCTCTTTGGGCTCCGTCTCTCGCTCTCCCACCGTTTCCCCCCCACCGCGCCCTGTCACTGTGAGGGCCGGCGACTTGACAACTGGTTTGAATCACAGCAGCAGCGGTAACAATGTTTTGTTTAACAGTTTCATCCCTTTTCCTGTCTTCCTTACTTTGCCGTGCCCGTCCGCAAAACATTTCTCTTTTCGCCTCTGATTCCGTCTCTTCTCGCATCGTTTGTCTCACTGCCTCTCTGTCTATTAAACTTCCACCAACCGTTCTCCATCCGCATGGCTTTAATGAAAGTGAGAGTTAAATATCACTGTCTATTTCCTGTTTGAGAGGAGTTTTAAAAAGAATGAAGACAACTGAACAGCTTAAAAATAATTTTTGGAAGAGTTCACAAAACGTGTTTCCACACCTGATAGTCTGATAGATTCGGTTCAATTGGAGACAAAAATTGCAACATTTTCAGGTGGTGCTGTTCTCTGTCACACTAACAAACAAAACCTTTTAAAAGTCAGTTCCTCTCCTTGCCTGTGGTGGCGCTATACCAATAACTACAGAAGGAAATGACATGGGAACGTCTGAAGAAGACACTGAGCGCTTCTTCACAAAATTTCATCAAAAATGGAGTGGTGTTGGATTTTAGCGGATACCGTGTAGTTCTTCACTACAGGTGTCATGAATTGAAAACATTTTAGTGCCATTTGTAATATTGAAACAAAATCAACTGAAAATGTAAAAAAAATTAACGTGGCAGGAATAAAAATTGCACTCTGCACAATTAAATATGAAAATTGGGGCACCAGGAAAAGTGAACACACATCCGCCATCATGATGTGACGTAAACAGTGAGTCATGAACTTCGTTTGTTTGCTTCAGGTAAGAAAAATATAATTTCGTCCAAGTACAGTGCTAATTTTTTAATCTTATATGATAAAGATCATATAAGATTAAGAAATGAAAATTTCTATTTACATTTTCTAAAATATATATATATATATATATATATATATATATATATATATATATATAACAGCAAATATTTATTACCACCTCAACATTTCCTTATTGGTATTAGAGCTATCAAACCATTTCTGTGGTTGCAGACCAGTTTTTTAAATGATTTCATGTATTTTGTTCATTTGTTTTTGTTGTTTGAGCTCCAACGTTTTGTATTTGGAAGGTATCCGTACCATCGCCCTAATCTTTAGTTCTCAGATTCAACCTGAAACGTTGGTTGAGTGGCTCCTAAATGTTGGTATTACTTCCCACATGTTGACATGAAAGGTTACTCTAGACCTCAGTCTTCTACTTGCATCAACAGAGGCAGAATGGTGAACTCCACTTTTACTTTGCTGTGATCAGGAAATATGTCGCCATGGAAATTTGACACATTTTACTTGTTTCACATAAAAGTTTTACACAAGTTATCTTATTTTCTATGTAATAATACAAATATCTGTTTCAAGAAGAAGTTTTTCTGGTGCCATTTTAATAACGGCAGTCTATTAAATTCTAAATGTAATGACAAGGTATGCTCATTTTCAATTCTAGCCCTATGCATTTGTATTTATTAACCTAAAGTATGATTTTATTTTATTTTATTTTTTTGCAATGCTTTGCAAATGATTTTGTACAGAAATTTGAGAAAAGTGGTGGCTCTAAATAGCTGTTAGCCACTGTTAGAAAAGATTAATGACAGCATCCAAGTTTATCCATTTATCTTTGTGTTCAAGTATCAACAGTACAACAAACTGAACAATGTAAGAGCTACGCAACATGTCAGCATGTCTTTGAGAGAGATGTTATGAACTGACATCTCAACTAAAAGAAAACCTGAAAAAAAAAAAAAACTCCTTCCCTCAGTTTTTATCCAGGCTCTTGGCAAAATGCCATCTGCCATTGAGGAAGATGTGACATTTCAATATGTGGCTAAACTTATTACAGTGCAGTATAATATTCCCTCAGCAAGGACATTCCCAAACTTTACAGGGAGAAATAAAGAACTCCTTTCAGAGCGCGCTGACACATCGTAACAGCCGGTAAACTTCAGCCGGTTCGTTTCTTTGCGTGTTCAACGTCCTAAAAGAGAGACTGTAACACCGTATTTCAACATGAAGAAAACTTTAACACCTTTAGGCCAACAGCTTTTCTCAAAGCTGTTGGCCTCCTTCTCCTGAAGGGGCTTAACACTTTCCAGTCAAGAATCTGTAATGACCGTAGTTTTTTTGTTTTTTTTTTGCCGTGTCTGGATTTTCTGTTTGGGTGGCACAAATTGGTCTGAAAGCCACTTTTAGAAAACCGACTGTAGCTGCAAGAGCTGGAGGAAGGACTGAGATTACAATGTAATTGTTTTTAACTCCTATTGACAGTCAACCTGTAAAAAATAAAAATGGAACGTATCCTTCTATTGGCACTTTGAACTTTGTATTCCTTGATCAAAAACAAAAAAGCCAAATGACCAAATGACCTTATATTCAGTTCTTCAAAAAGAGAACCTGAGTGAATTCATTCCCGTTTTATTATTTTTTGTATTGCAAGCTACAGTCTCTTTTTATATTGTCCATTACCTTGAAGTGTTTCACTGTTTCACTGCTAAATAAAATTTTTCCAAAATAACAAAAATAACAACAACAATAATAATGTGTTTTAGCTAGCTTGAGCAGGAAGTGATTTCCTGTTAAAAGTCAGACAGCCCTCCATTTCTACTGCCTGATATAATCAAGATTTTATTCGTAAAAACCTGTTTTTACTGTAACTTTCAGTTATTGCTCTGTTAGGATTTTAATATTGGCTGTAAACGTGCTGCAGATTGTGAATGATTGTGTGTGGGGTCCAATTACAAGCTGATTACTTCTTCCACCAAAGGCCAAACATTACGCAGTGAAAAACAGACGTATTATTGGCTCGGCTCTGTTAAAAGTGAAGTGTGTCTCTCTCTTTTCTCTTTTACGAGATGTACACACCTGTGTGGTTACAGTGCTGTGTCAGCAGCCATAAAGTCAGACACTGAGAAATTTAATGTGGCCATTCATCCACAGTGACCAGGCTTCCCTAAGACTGCGCTCGGAAAATTGCCTCCACTGTGAAAATAGGCAAATGCAGAGGCTGCCATTTCAAAATCCATCTCTGGAAGAAAAAGCTGCTTTCTCGCTTATGCGCCCCATAAATAATAAAACAAACAAACAAACAAAAAACAGAAATTCTCTATAATATTGAAAATGGCATTTTATTTCTTATTTTTAATCTAAACCTACTGAAGTGTTCAGCTTGCAATTAATCTGCTGTTATTTTTACATATTCCAATCAAATGAGTCAATTTTCACTCAAAATAAATTCTGCTCCAAAAAATATAAAATATATTTGTATAGCACTAAGTTATTCTCCTAAATCAATTTTTTTATGCTTTATAGTTACCTTATTTCCTGGACTGTAAGTCGCTCTGGAGTATAAGTGCATCAGTCAAGAAAAGCGAAATGAAGAGAAGAAAAAACATATACAGCTCTGCAAAAAAAAATAAAGAAAGAAAGAAAGAAACCACTGCACTGAGCCCCATTGAAAACCTCCTTGTTATTCCACCAAATATTAACTTCTGAACTCTTTGAGTTAAAACATTAGTATTGTTGTTTCTAAATGAATATGAACTTATTTTCTTTGCGTTATTTGAGATCTGAAAGCAACTTTTGTCATTTTGACCGTTTCTCATTTTCTGCAAATAAATACAACATTTTTGCTTGGAATTTCAGAGACATGACGTCAGTAGTTTATAGAATAAAAGAACAATGTTGACTTTACTCAAACATAAACCTATAAAGAGTAAAATCAGAGAAAATGATCATTTTTGCAGCAGTTTCTTTAATTTTTTCCAGAGCTGTATGTCACACTGGAGTATGAATCACAATTCAGTTAGAGCTGCCAAATGTATATATGACAAAAACCATATTTTTTACATACTGTTAAAATTATCACCATGTTGTTACTGCATAGTATAAGTTACAGGAGCTGACAAATTATGCAACTAAAGTGATATTATTCCACTGTATTTGAAACTATGCAGATTAATCACTGCTCTTGTGCTTACTTTAGCGCAACAATATGCGATCCTTTTCTAAAACAGAGAGCACACACTGCTTGACATGCATAACAAGGCCTTAATGTCCTAACAGACACACCACGAAAATGCTGCATAATAATTTATTGGTGCAGCTATTGACATGGCGGCGCAATCAATTTTTCACACAGCTGGCACTTCTTCACAAAGGCTGCATGCACAGAATCCCTTAAACAGATCTGCCCACTGCCACGGAGCAGGGATTACACAAGACTCTGACCCACACGCTAATTGCTGAGCTGGCAGTATTTTCTCCCTGTTTATCATCTAATTAATATGCAAAGTTTGTTCTTATTCCAAGAATCCAAGAAGAAACGAGATGCCACACGAATACAGAGAGAGAGAGAGAGAGAGAGAGAGAGAGAGCCATACCGATCAGGAGGAACCAGTTTGGAGAGCATCCTCTGATTTTTTTGCTAACTGGAAAACAAACTTTTACGTTGTTATTTAAGGGCTGGGCTGTTTTAAATGGAGTTAAGTCGATTCTTAAAAGCAACAAAAACCATTCACAAATACTTCATCTTTATCATTGTTTCTTGCTTTGCATGATCAACATGTTGCAGACAGTGTTTGCCTCTAGGTATTTGTCTTCGGTTCCTTGGTGGGAACATTTAGAGTCCTTACATCAAACTGCACTGCTGCTAACAATGACCAAAGTTAAATTCTTGCTGTAACTAAAAAGGAAAACATTTCCATTTTAATTATGTGCAAGATTCCCCATCTGTTAATTCACAACTTGATGGTGGCAGAGGATCATGCAACTGTCAATGGTTTGAAAATACAAACACGGCTAATAGTTCAAATAATCACAAAAAACATAAAAAGTGCTCACGGCGACAAGTCAATCCGTCTTGTAATGATTACCACAGTTGTAGAGTTTTTAAAGTCAAGTTTGTTCTTTCATTTCTGAAAATAAGACCTTGTGTTTAGCGACACACACTAAGATTCCCACTCCAGGAAATGTCTTGTTAGTGAAAACACTATCTCTAGGGATGATATAGTCAGCACTAATATCGGTATCGGATGATAATAATCATCTTTTAACATATCGATGTTGGTTTACTGAATGACATTGGGCTGATATTGACAACCAATATTTATTTCCATCTGGTTGCAGAGAGTCAGTGGTGAAGGTCAGTGGTGTGGTCGTTCTTTTCAAGGATAGTAAAATAATCATAATAATATTATATTATGAATTATATCGCTTATCGTCCATAACAGAAACAGCTTGCTTTCTAAATACCAACCAAACATGAACTTATTTCCAGAAAACAGCTGGATGTTTATTTAGCTCTTCAAATGTTTCTAAAAATATTAGGGACCCAAAAGGAAGAACAAAAACAAAAAGAGAAATTTGCATAATAGTTCCCACATAATTTTGAGTAATTTTTCTGTTTCTTATTACTTTTGTCAGTTTTGAGTTATTTCATTGACCATATGTGGGACTTTTGTTTACTACCAGAGGAATATCAACAATTTTGTTAATGTGTCTCTTCAAGGATATTCTAATTTACTGAGGTACAAATATGCAGCCAACAGTTCTACTGGTTTAAACGTTTCCCAGTAGTAAATGAACAAAAAGCCGTTTTAGAGATCGTTTAATTGTTATTTTACAAGTTGGTAAAACTTACACTTTCAGTAGAAAATGCAAAAAAAAAACAACAATATATTGTTTCAGTATTATAAATTTTAACTACAATCTGAGTAACATTTAAGGACTTGTTTTGTTGTTTATAACATCCCAAATGTCATTTTTACAGTTCTCCCATTTCTTTTATCCAGCTCTTATTTTAATGGCCTCTCAAAGCTTTCATCGTCTCCTTTTGACTCCACTTTACCAACAATTTCCTCTCCTGTCTGTTATTCTGCCCGGCTCTGCCCTCATCTCATCTTGTAAATGTGCCGGTGCTCAGAAAGTCAAGTGGCTCCAGAATCCTCTTGAGAAGTTGGCAAGAATCTGTCTGGTTAAAGCCATCCTCTGTCACAATGCAGGGCTTTTTTTTTTTTTTTTTTACATTTACATGTGGTAATTTTAGTTTTTATATTTCCTGTGTAAGATTATGTATGAAAGTGAAAACATTTAGGAAGATACTGTAGTTGGAATCAACACCTGAGGCCTTGTGGTCAGATTGTGGTCAGATTGTCCAGCTGCTGCCAAAGACATCAACAGACTCTGGATGCATTAAAGTGTAATAAAACTGTTCATTAGAGGCTACAATACATTTTTCTGATCTCTTTCTGGGCCATTAAGTGTAGATTTTCTCTAGATTACAATTCAAGATCAGGTACAACCTTTGAAGTGTTAAATTTAATTAATTATAGTTTTTTTTTTTCCACAGCAGTAAACTCTCAGGCTTTGAAGAGGAAAACTAAGCTCGTGCCAGCAGTGACCTTATCTTTCACACAAACCTACTCTGAAGCATAAAGTATAGGGTTTGATAAAATTGAACCCTGTTCAAGCCTAATAAAAGAAATGTGAACAATACTTCAAACATTTCCAACAGTGGAAATGGTTTTATCCTCCGTCACCATGGCAGTTCCAGTTCGTCCAGCAAAACAATTTTATCCTTTATTTATAATTGTACAGAAGCATTTTTTATCCACCAGAGAAAAATAAATCAGTCCTAAAGAGCAACGTGTTCTGAGCGTTTTGTCTTGAATGTGAACTATTCATTTCAGGAAACCTCAACGACACTTTGCAATGAAAAAAATGACCAAATGTTTTGCATTTATGGATCAAAGTTTAAAATGTATGATCTAAATCACAGTCATTATTAGAAGCATATTGATTGAATGAACACAAAGACTGGGTTAAGATAGTTTAATGTGCCATTTCACCACTTTTTACATAAAAGCAAAATATTCATTTTTAATAATGACCGCAAAATGTAATAATATTATAATTTTGTGTTTATGTTTTGTTTCTTGACTTATGTATTTATTAACATATCAATATTGTAATTCAAGCAAACTCCATGCTTTTTATTATTTATGTCATTTAGTGATATAGTTCACTTTAAAAGGATTACATGAGATTCTCGCATGGTAAAGAAACTGGAAAATGGACATTGGTACAGATGTAAATCTGTTTAAAAGATTCTTCATGCATTGTTCATAATCTCCAGATAACGGCCTCCCTGTAGCTGCCACTGACAGGAGGACTAATTGGTGTTTGGTTGTAACGGTGGCCCAAGAGGAGACTCTTTGACCTCTGTCAGATTAGCTGAAGTAACCCACCAATTAGGTTCTTATTATGCAGACAGAGTGGGAGTCCAATTATATACAATTAATAACATTCATTTTTGCATCCAAATTTGATTTATTGTGTGGATAAAGTTCTGTATGATGTGAATTTGTACTAATGCATCTCTACAGATGTAGAAATGTAAATTGTGCACTTCAGTTAACCAATCAGAGGCATTCCAAAGATATCATCCTTAACCTAACATTAGGATAACAGTTGAATCAGCCAGATGAGATGATTTAGCAAACGTCATAAAGTGAGTGACTTCCTGTTCCTCCTGTTATCCTGAGGTTGCAGGATAAACTGCAGCCTCAGAACGCGTTACAAAGCTCACATTTGTTAAAAGTACTAAGTGGTGACAGAATAAGACGGATGATCTGTGAAAATTATTTTAAAAAAATCGAGTTCCTCTGCCTTGTCCTGGTGCTCTCAGTGCTAACTGCAGAAATACGCCACTCAGTCAGAAACAACCAATCAGAGCCAGGAGGAGAGTCTTAGCGCTGTCACTCACGCTCATGTACACACTGCTCACACACTTCCCCCTTTCTCTCTGTTATGCTACGACTGGTTCACCACTACATAGCCTGTCATGAATGCTAAGGCTAGTTAGCATGACGATGGATAAACAGTTTTCCTGGGCCAGTATGTTGTTTTCTCCACCGTTAGCATCTCTAGTACACAAGCATGATTGACAACGCTAAAACCCTCCTCCTGACTCTGATTGGCCATTTATGACCAGGAGCTGTGCATTTCTTCAGATAGCAATATTAGCACTGGGAGGACCATCATAACACGATGACAGTTTTAACAAATACTTAAAAAACATTTTTCCAAAAGTTACATACTGCAGCTTTAAAAGATGACAAATGATAAAAGGCCTGAACTTGAGCTTTATCTAATCCAGAGGATTCCAAAGCCCGTCACCCTACATTCATACACTGATGGTGGTAAACTACTGCTGGTGGCGCCCTCTGACCTCCACCAGCAGGTCGGGCAGGTGACATGCCTTACCCAAGGAAACGCCATAGACAGGGAGGGGGTTCAAACCAGCAACCCACTGGTCACAAGACTAACTTCTCCCTCCAGAGACACCCAAATCTGACCTTGTTGATAAAATAAAACTACTTATGTGAATATTTATCTACATCTTCATACATAGAGATATGATTGTTGATCGACCAACAAGGAGAATTAAACATGTGGGCATATTGCATGACTTAAATGGGATGTGTCCAGAGATGAATCTCATATTCCCTTCATTTGTGCTTTATTCCCAAATAATACTTTCATGGTGAAAAAATACCAATATTAATTCACCGTTAACTGTTATGCACAAAGTTTATGTGTTTGTATCCCTGTCTACACAACTTCATACATTTGAATTTGTCTCATAGTCTTTAAGCCATGTGTTAGGAAAGCCATGGAAGTCTTGAGGTCCCTGGTCTTGAAATGTGTGTTTTTCAGTCTCGTTAAAGCCAAACCACCAGCTCACCGCTTTGTCTCAAGGTTACTGCATGAATTGTTCATCCAGTGCAGGAAGTATGGTTTATGTATGGAGAGTTTCATTGATCCCCCTGTATTGAAAAGAGAGTTGTGCTGCAGTTGATTCTCTCTGTCGATCAATGACTTACATTAGCAGCAGGAGAAATGCTGTGTTGGGGTCAGGGGTTAGGTTTAGTACCAGGGTGCTTATTGAGTTTAGGTTAGGTTCAGGGTTAGGTATTTGTTTGCAGTGGTTAGGGTAAGGATCAGGGTTAAGCGATAGAATGAATGAAAACATGAAGAAGTCACTTCAAAGTCCTTGTAAAGATAGAAAGATGTACTCTGTGTGTGTAGCTGGAACTGCTAGCGTATGCGGCAGTTGTAAACCAAAAAAAAAAAAAAAAATCAATAATGTAAAAAGAATAGTTCATATTAGGAAAATTGATTTTTAGCCATACCCTCATTACTGCACAGCTTCCAGTAATAAACAGATGAGTCTGCTGTTTAAAAGTGGATTTGTGTTTGTTTTCATTCTTATAATTATTACAGAATCACATCTACAGCCAATCTCTGTTCCCACTTTATCTCCATCATGCGGGTTTTAGGTGTTCCCGTTCGATTCCATATGCATGGATGTGTAAGTTAAGAAGAAAAGTATGTGCTTCTAACTCGGCTCCTTCTTCCATCCACTCATACAGGAGCCCCATCGCACAGAGGAAATGGGGTGGGGGGATTGTGTGAAGAGTCGTTTGTCAGCCCTGTTGAAATGTTCCTAATGAGATTTCCTGGGCTGTAGTGTAACATGGTTACCAGGGGAAGCAGAGACAGAAAGAAAAATGAGACTAGATCATTTACTCATCATGAAATGAACTTCTTCTGTCCTTTACCCCTGTCTGCATTTAAATAATTTGAATAAAACTTTAAAAACTGAACATGTTGATGCTATGGAATTAATTTTTTTTTTCTTTTGAAAGTATTAAAATTAAATTTGAGTCTTCTCATTTGATTGGTAGTTGTGGTCAAACCAGATTGGGACGAGGGGTGAACAGATATTTTCTCAGTGCAACAACAAAATTGTATTCCTCACATTTTGGGTTTGATGTGTGAATCAGAAATCAGAGTTTGCAATACTTTACACTTTTAAAGTGTAAAGTTTGCTGTCATGACGTCTCATTCAGTAAGGTCATTATTTACTGAATGAGACGTCATGACAGCAATCATAAACATCCAGAAAGTCTCCTTCATGTTTATAACAGGTATTATATCATGTTTATGACAGTCATGTCAGCCTTGTCCACACCCTGTCAAATAAAGTGTTACCATTTTTTTAATGAGAATTTTTTTTATTTTTTATGAGAGTTGGTGTGAAGACAAAACTGCTCATCCAAATAATGACGTCTGCAAAGAAACATATTGCTTTCTGCTGTACTGGCAAACATTTTTTACACATCACATGCCTCCACAGTGTTTAGAAATCACTTTACATTCCCTTTGCCGTAACAAACTCAAAGCGCACAAAGCAACAGGCCATAGTGTGACTGAAGTGAGAAATAACAAGAAAATGAACATAAAATGTTCTCAAAATAAGACAAATGAAACACCTTGTTCCATGCAGTTAGTATCAGAAAGTGAGTTCACTGGTTTAACACACAGTCAGGAGAGATTTTACTGTCTTCCTTTAGTAAAAGTCCTGTTTTAACTAAACCACAAGGCTGTTGTGGTGCACAAACATGCCCTGCGTCTTCACTATCCATGAAGGAAAAGAAACTGAAGCGACTGAATTGGAAAAGGAATTTATAGGTTAAAAAGCAGAGATAATCAACAGAAAAGCAGAATTTAATTTGTACCAGTGCTTCATAAATCGTTAATCTTTGTGAAAAGATCAGACAGCTTAACTGGTAAGATGCTAGAAAGAGTTGAGAAACCTAAAATAAAGCTTGTTTTTTGAATGTGCATGTAGGATTGTCTGTTTTAATCATTTGCTGCTGTGTCAATTTTATTGATACAGTTGGAGAAGAAAAGTCAAGAAAGGATAATTGGAACAATTACAGAGGAATTAAATAAAGAAGAAACAAGAAACAGAAGAACTTTACAAAAAGTAATACAACAAAGAGGAAATTACATAGTTTGGCAAAAGATAGATATAAGCACATCGGGCCATTAATTACCTATTAAATACTTCCACCACTGTACAGAGCCTCGGTGTAATTCTAATTATCCATCTGAGGACAGAAGAGACTCACTAGTTCACTACACAACTGAAAACAAAGTCGAGGCAGAGAGAGAGAGAGAGAGAGAGAGAGGCAGAGAGAGAGAGGTATGAAGTAGTAATGAGGGTTCAAATAATTAAACAAAATGTTAGAAGAGAAAGCCGAGACAAGACTCACACAAAGAAAACAATGTGCTAGCTAATTGTTAATTAACCAAAGACAAAAAAAAGCCCAGCAGCATCCCCGGATTATAAGAGCAAGGGATAAAACGGAGGTGGAAGTGTCCAGGAATGGGAGCGAGCGACCGTGTTCACCACAAATACGCAGAAGGTATGAAAGGGAGGGAAAGCAATGGGGAGGCTTAGGAATTAACCTATTAACACAGCTGGTTTGTCATGCAGTAATCCTCTTAGGACAACCTTTCAGAGCGTAAAACAGTGAGAATGTCAATTTAGACACTTTCCGTGTTCGTAATTATACCCAATCTCTGACTTAGCAGCTTAGGTTGCTTGTTGACGGACAGGAACTTATAGAGGAGGATATTCAGGTAAAAACAGCAGCACTTACCGAACACATTACATGCACTTTATGTTTTATGTTTTTCCAATGATTCACAACTGGGAAAAGCGGGTCACTCCCTCAGCATCAGGCTCAGTCTTTACCTCAAGGGGAACAAGTTTAAATAGAAGCAGAGGTCAAGTAGATGGACCAGGACCTCGTTTGCTTTATTACAGACATTTCTCTAGTCTGTCTGCCTCTGTTTATGGGTGCAACGTGTGGGAGTAGCAAAAAATAAGTAAAAAATGCTAATTAAAAAAATGATCATATTAGTTTGTTTCTCTGTACTATTTCATGCCAAAATTATCTGAGAAGTACTGAGCAGCTTCAAGAAGTTATTTTAAAAATTGCATAAGGTTTTATGTTTTACAAAAACTTGGAACTGGGCTACGGAAATGGCTGAAGTATGCAGCGTACATTTGGTCGATGCGTTGGAATGATGTCAACAAGATAAATTACTCTCGATTTTATTGCTGAGAAGCAGAGCATCATGGGTAGATTCACAACTGAGATGCTTAAAACAAACTATGGTTTATCTCCCTCTTGAAGGGTTTAGTTTTTATAGATGTGAACTCAGCAAATCAACAACTTTCCCAACATGTTGCTTGAATTGGAAGAGTATGAAGTGTAACAGCTGCTGCAGCATCTGTATGGTTGGATGACAGTGAAGCCAAACCATTTCAGTGTTTATGAGCAAAAGATGATAGAAAATGGTGTTCATCATCATCATCATCATCATACAACTTTTATGTTTATTTGGTCAAAGTTTCTTGAAATTGACAAACTTAGCAGATTGTGTCAATTTTATCTGTCAGGCTATAATTGATCAGCTGTTATTTCATCATGTCCCACCACAACAGCAAAATGATTCAATTATTGTAAGATGGCCAAAATAAATTAACATAAAACAAAAGTGAAAATTACTTTTTTGCAAAGAGCTTGAGGTGTTTACCTGGACTGCATGTCACTGGTTTTTATCTGTGATTGGTGACAACTGAAAAACCTCTTGTAGCAGAGAGATGGGAAAAAATAAAAGTAAATGGAACAGTGAGGTGCATGGAGGAGGAAGCCTTGAGAACTCAGGAGGGTGTATTGATGCAGATGAGTTTAAACAAGTAAGCAGGAGCAAAGTTATTGGTGACTTTAAGTAGCAAGAGGTTAAAGTGCATGCAGTAAGTTGTGGGAAGCCAGTGAAGTTCCTGAAGGACAGGAGTCGTTGTGAAAGCAGAGCAGGTTCTTGTGATGACTCATGGTGGCAGCATTCAGAATCAAGAAGAGCACAGGGACACATTCACTCAGTCAGACAGGAAGTATGGGCCTCTGAACATGAGACTCATCACAAAAACTCCATGGACTTTTTGAACTTCTGCCATTGGCACAATGATTCCTCAACATCAAAAGCAGAACCACCTTCCTGCCTTAAAATATGAAACTGCTTGATGTTAATACAGTCGTGTTCAATATGTTTTATCTAATTATGTGTGCGTTTTATCCGTCTAATTTTTGCACAAAACTTGTGGCATGAGAAACAATCACTTGTTTATTTTGTAGTGCCATTTTCTTTACATTTAAATTACACTAAACTAATTTAAAATTGCATTAACATACATATCATGTTATGTTATGTATAACATAACATGTTATACATAACATAAAGTTTTCCATGGCTTTAGGACAAGCCATGGAAAACTTTGATCTATTATGCTTCCTTGAACAGGTCAGGTTAGGATAGGTCTATGGCACCAAAGACATGCACAATTATACAACCGTACAACTTTGAAAAGCAGAACTGACGCCTCCTGTACAACAAACATGAATGCAGCAAGTGTTTTCTGAAAGGTAAGTCAACAGAAAAACACTTGTCTTTTCCAGCAGCCATTGTACATCGAAAACCAGCTGACCAAACGTGCTGGACCTCAGCTTGGGTTGCTAGGCGACGGTCAGAGAGCTGCTGGGGTTGCTAGGTGATGGTCAGCGCCTGCTGATTTGTGACGCTACATTCCCAAGGTTTTTGAAACGGCTCATTTTCCGGCCACCAAAAAACACGAACTAATTATAGAGATAATATTTTGCCTTTAAAGATTACAGAGTCTTTAAATGTTTTAGATTTACCGCTTAGATGTGGTCTGAGGTATTCATTGTGTTTTACTCCACAAAACACAAATAGTTTCATACCAATTGAATTTAACCGAGATGTTTTGAAAGACAAATACTTCAATGACTAATTTATTTAAATATGTGTTTTACTGCCTGACAGAAAACAGAATCAATTATTCTGCAGAAGTGTTTTCACCAGCTACACTGGGGACAGAGCCGAGAGGATACCAACCGTCACCCCGTAAGAAAGTCGGGGGGTTAAGGCATCTGCTCATGCTGCTTTGTTTACAAGTGTGAGTCTGCCTTTTTGACAACTTTGCAGCTAATTGCAGTCCCTGATTACCCTGTGGAACATTCTACTGACAATTTCTACTATTCAGCAGCGCAGTCGGCTATATTTATTGAAATGGGATTCCACGGAGAAGCTGCTTGAAACTGAAATCAGGACAGAGGCAGTGGATGAAATATTGCTGCATGTGTCCAGAAATTGGTGATGCCTTCGTGTTCCTTTTCCTGGGGATTTATTTAGCAGAATAACTAAGCCTCGTTTATTGTCAGCTGCTTGATACACATTAGTTTCACTAGATGTAGACATTTGATACTATTACTATTTGAGCTTTAAAGTCTTGGTCTTCTGATGAATAAACTTAACGGTTATTATGCTCATAGAATTAAAGTTTGCACAGAGTCTGCGAGACTCACAAAATACACAGTACGCCCGAGTATGTCCACCATTTTCTCAGAACTCCCTACTAAAGCTTTAAGTATTTAAGGCCAACAGTCCAGAGCAACAGAGTGTCTAGAAAAGAGGTGAAGAAGTGTGTAAGCAGGTTGGAATGTGTGGAAGAAACTGTCAGGTGTGATGTGTGATTAGAGTTTCAGCAAGAATGAAAGGAAAGGTGTAAAAGTCAGCAGTGAGACCAGAGATGCTGTATGGCTTGGAGTCAGCGCTGACGAGGAAAAGACAGGAGGCAGAACGGCAGGTTGCACAGCTCAAGATGTTGATGTTCTCTTTGGGAGTGAAGAGGATGGATAGGATCAGGAGTGAGTACATCCGAGGGACAGCTTGTGTTATTTGTCTTGGAGATAAAGTCAGACAGGTCAGACCGAGATGGTTTGGATATGTTCACAGGAGAGACGATGATTGCATCGGTAGAAGGACGCTGACGTTGGAGTTGAACGGAAGCCCAGAAAGGCCTCACAATCCAAAGTTCCCTCAAAAGTACTTTTCAGTTTCGGCCACATTTGGGATGTATTATTTCAGCTACTCTTCATCCGTCTGCACACTGATATAATCAGAACAACAGGAGGTCACGCCAAGGACAGCATGCGGAACATATCCGTAAGTGTTGAAGGTGGCGAGGGCATCTGTCTTCCCATTTTACCAACACAGTCGTACTGAGCTGAACGCAGAGCAAGCACTGGAGTCTGACAGTGATGCTATTTAACGCAGCCATCTACCTTCAGGGCCAAAGGTCTGTCCACATTATGGTTAAACTGTGAAAGCCAAGGGCAATATGTTTATGCACATGCTTGAACATGAAAATTAGAAGCTTTTCTCTGAGCTGTCTATGTGCTCATGTTGCACGTTGGTCAAATTCCTTTTATTCTGCCGACATCGAAATTGAAGTCAAAATAATCCAAGAATAAATCATAATAGTAGGAGAATAAAGTAATATTATGACTTAATTCTCGTAGTACTGCAACTTTATTCTTGTATTATTTAGGCTCTTCTTGAACGAGGTTATTCTCATAATTTTTTTATGAGATTTTTCTTATTTTCTTGACATCGTCCTAATATTTTGTAGTAAAATATAACCCTTTTTGGTAACACTTTATTTGAAGGGGTGTGCATAAGACTGACTTGACACCGTCATAAACATCACTAAACATCTGTCATGAACATAAAGAAGTCTTTATGAATGTTTATGACAGTTGTCATGAAGTGTCATTCGGTAAATAATGACACTTTTAATGCAACATTGCTGTAAAAGTTGCATTAAGAGTCCATTAAAAGTGCCAACTTGGCATGATTTTGTAAATTATGATAATTTAATGCAAAGTTGCCATTTTTAATGGACTTTCAATGCAACTTTTAGAGCAACTTTGCATTAAAAGTGTCATTATTTACCAAATGACACTTTATGACAACAGTCATAAACATTCATAAAGACTTTATGTTTATGACAGTGTCATGTCAGTCTTATGCAAACCCCTTCAAATAAAATGTTATCCACTTTTCTACTTAAAAAGAACATACATAAACCTACAACCTATGTTTTGCTTTAAATGCTTTCCATTTGCAAACTATGTGGAATGGATGGTTGAAAAATTTATTATTTTTTAGCAGACTAATAACTTAATCAAAATTTCTTTGGCATCAAACAGCTGTTTCGACTTTACCACGACGCCATGTCTCACTTCAACAGTCTGGTGAACAACAAACTAAATATCTTCCAGGTTCGGCTTTTAAAAGATGTCGTGAAACAGGAAAAGTAATTTCAAGAGTTCGAAATGGGATTGGTCAAAAGCAGTGACCACAGATTGGTCAGATTTGCAAAAAAGTTGGAATGACAAATGAAAACTGCAAATCTGCACAAAATCTTTTTGTAATGCATTTCTTTTTTTGTTGCTCTACTGGCCTTTATTTGACAGTGAATTGACAGGAAAGCGTGTTGTGAGAGGGCAAAGGTCAACAGAACTTGAACCTGTGGCGGTTAAGTCAAGGACGATTGGTCGGGTGTTTCCCTCCTGCTCTCAAAAACCGTTAACTTTATAATTAAACAAAAATAAAGTCAAACTGGAAACATTTGTGAAAGAACAAAATCCCTAGTTATGGAGAAAATGCCCTGAGATTTAAAGAGTGAAGGAGGAAATTGAAAAATAAAGGAAGAGGGTCACAGTGGTTAAACTGATGGTGAATTTGTGCTGTCATACAAATACAAAAATCATTCAAGAACATGCAATTAAACCCCCATTAAAAAAAAAATCTTCCTAAAAAGCAAGGCCGTATCTGAGCAGCAGTAAAAGAGCAAGGCGTCCCTGGAGAACAGCACCGTGTTTGGAGCACAATTAGGAAGAGTGCTCTAATTAAACAGCAGCTGAAGTTGTTTTACTTTACCTGTGTTTTGAAGTGGGTCATCCAAGGTTGCTTTAGCTTTACATAACACCCAACAACCCATAAATCTTAATTAGATATAAAGCTTTCCAATTAGTTACCTTAGCTTGTTTGTTTTTTTCTTTTGGTTGATGTGTAATTACATAAGGGTAAGAACAAATGAAATCATTTGGAGCGAGAAGCGTCTCTCAAACGTTTGTTGACGTGAAGTTCTCCACGCAAAATGGCTGCAGCGTTCACACATTTAGTCAGCCAAAGGAAAAATATTACACATTTAAATCGGAATTTCACTGTCGTCAATATTTGTACGAGTTCATCAGCTCTGAGATGTGACTGTGATTGGATGTGACGTGACTAATCAAACATAATCCGTTTCTCTTTCAACCTCGTCTGGGTTTTTTTTCCCCGATCTCAGTTAATCACTTCACACTCACAGCAATCTCACCCTGCAGAGACAAAAAAAAAACAAAAAAACAACACAGCACAGTGATCAGTGTTACAGAACCGGGTTTGGGTGTGACAGAAATCTGCAAAAATGTCACCATGTCACGATCTGACACCTGAGCGGATTACTTCAAAAGGACGTGGTGGCAGGATTTGTTCCTTGGAGGAAGGGAGGAATAAAGAAAGTCAGGTAGGTGGGTTGATTGGTTGGTTGGTGGGTTGGTTGGTTGGTGGGTTGGTGGGTTGGTTGGTAGGTGGGTTGGTTGGTTGGTTGGTGGGTTGGTGGGTTGGTTGGTTGGTGGGTTGGTTGGTTGGTGGGTTGGTGGGTTGGTCGGATGGTTGGTCCAGTTGGTTGGTGCAGTTTTGCATTATAGCATCACACACAAAATTTATTGATTTTTGAGAATGTGTTCTTGTATTATGTCATTCTCATTATGTTACTTGAAAATGGTCTCAAAATAACAATATTATAGTTTATCGCGATAACTTCTGGCACAATTTATTGTCAAGGTATATTTAATATCGTGACAGGCCGAAGGGTGTAGCAGGTGGTAGACATCAGCAGACCTGTATGATAATTCTCCCTTGACCTTTGACATCAGCAAACTGTTTTCTTCTAGTTTCTGAAATAGTTTGAGAAGACAGTCTGGCACCAGCAACCATGATGAGTTCAGTTTCACCCCAAGTCCTGCCTCTGTCTCATTGGACAGCCAAACATAAACATTTAAAGTATTTTTTTCCCTCTGCCTCATTTAAACTCAGAAAAACAAAATTAACATTGTAACAATAATTGTTGTGGATAAAACTACCGACTTCATGGAGCTTCATTTTTACTTTCAAGATTTTAAATGTGAAGAACAAAAAAAAACAGGCTTACATTTTAGAGCTGAACACATTCAGCTAAAAAGTCAGAAATAATTATTAATTAATCATGAAATGCATCATGAGTGACACTCTGACACAGACAAGCCTGGAGCACTATAGTTCAGGGTCATAAAAAGATTCATGCATTTTATAGATTCCATGTTGACATTTGGATGGGAAAAGAAATTTTGTCTGCAGTTGAGCAGAAATAGGTTTCTTGATATTGTCACATATGTACAGCTTACTGCCAAAAAGAACGATTTTAAATAAATTTAGCAGTCCCCATTTTTCACAGTCTGTTTTTTTCAAGGTTTCATTGGCATACAAAGGCCAACTTCATCCCAAGAATACATCTGGGCTTCCGATGAATTGTAATGGCTCAGTTCAAGGTTACAGGTCTCAGGAAGGAAGAGTCCAATAAAACAAAAAGAACAAGGAAAACACAGAGAACAAGATGAAGGTTGGAAGCTGTAAATTCCTGTTTTTAGCAGAATCGGAAGAAAAACCTTTTCCAAAAAGGCTGAAGAAATACAGCGCATCAAGTCAGAGTTGCATATAGAAGCAACACATCTTTTACTTCTGTATTTAATTAAACTTTTTATTTAATCAGATACTTTCCTCTTGTAGCCACTACATCCACATAGAGGCATGTTTCTGAATGATCAAGGCACTTATTTCTAAAGCACTCTGAAACCTTCAAGGATAAAATGTCATGTTCTGTTGCAACATGAAAGCAACAGAAAAACAGATACCTTCACTTCTGCAACGATATAACATTTTCTCAGTTAGCCTTTTTGTAAGGCAGGTTTGCTCACTGGTGAAGAGGTGAGCTGAAATCTAGATGAAACGGTTCAAACACAAACACATGTATTCCAGATTGCATCATGAAACAGGAGTTGTTTCAACATTGACTGTTACTTTGTTTCTCATATTTGTCACATTATTACTGCGTTTCAGTTGACTGCATACTGTTGGATTTACAAAAGTAAATGGAATCACAGCAATTTCGAAAAAACATTTTTATGCTAGAACAAGGTCGTATGTTGTGTATTGTGGTCATGCATTTCGCAAAACTGCAACGGAAACAGGTTTTTTTGGATGTTACTCCTACAGAAGACGACAGGAAGTGACAGGACAATGGCGGCAGTGCATGTTTTTAAATGGCTTATCATATTGAACAAGCTTATTCACGTGTCTTTAATTGTATTTTTCTTTTTATAGTGGAAACACAGCAATTGCAAAATTGTAGTTCCTCAACTTTAGTGGAATATCGACAAAGTTTTGAGCACATTTGTTATGGAAACGCAGCCACAGAGCATGAGTAACGGCTAAAGATGTAATAATGCCTGAATCGGAAAGACAGGAAATTTTTATCAGGTATCTCATAGCAGATAATACGTAATGATAATGATAAATACAAAAGTACGCACATAAATAAAAGTCAAATACTGCAGTAACATAAAATGCCTGGTATAATGTTCTTGATACAAAGTGCATTCCTTATGTGCAAGACGAACAATTAACCTACATTAGTAAAACGAGAGCAATGCAAACTGTTGGCTACTAGCTTTTTAAACTGCAAAACACGTCACCCTTTAAAAGGCTGCTTTTAATTTTTGGAGCCATTTCATTCTTAGTTTGTACCTTGACTGAAACAAAGTGCCTTGGTTCTCCTGCCTTGCAGCTGAGCTCAGCGTCAGCTGAATCACAGCCTACAGTTAAAAAATTTACTCTAAGTGGGGCTCCATGCTACTGTATGCATCACAATCTAAGAGCAATTTCCCATGGATTGTTTTCACTCCATGTAGATAATCGGACCTTGATTGCGAGCAACGTTGCTAACCGCTCACGCAACAGTCACATAAAAAAGTCGAGCAATTACGAACAGGCATCCTGCAATGAAACAGGTGCCTTATTGTAAAACCAGGCAAAAGCACATAAAAGTGGATATTGTTTTCAATTTGAGGCACTGACAGAAAGAGAAAGGACTTTTTTTCTTCTTTTTTTTTTTACATGCTCTGGAAGTGGTGGATGTTGGTCGTCACTAACCTATATTTTTCAAGGTAATCAGAATGCGACGTGTTAATCAGGATACTCGTTATGATGCTATGGAGAAATTTGGCATACATGAGAAATGTGGCAACAGTTAGTGAAAAAGGCGGTAAGCTGAGGTGGAATATGACAGACAGCTGCAGTGAAATACAAACTTTGAAAATATTCACTCATCAGACGACTGCGTCTGAGTTAGGCTGACTCTACATCAATGTGTTCATGCTTGTGTAATTCTTATAAAAGCATAGATATGAAAAGACAGACAGTGAACAAGCATGAATGTCCCTCTTTATAAGCAGAAGCAGATGAAATGAGTGACAATAATACTGTCAAAGGGGCAGTATTATGTAAAATCAACTTTTTGAGCTTGACATCATAATACTCCATCACAAACACACCTGGACTGTTGCTTTGACGATTTTATGCATGTTTGAGAAATCCTTTAATCTCCCATGGCAACCATTCAGCTGGTTGGACCTAGCTCCGCCTTCAAGGACGAAGCTCCTCCTGAGATCCAGTTTCCAAGGTTCCACCTCATAAAGCAGCTCTCCATCTGCGCCTCCCCTGCTCAGCTCCTTCAGACTAGCCAGCAGCAATTAGCAAACATCTAGTGGAACTGAACATCTTCTGAGCTCATTATGCAAGCTGTTTCTCAGTGCAAATTTTGTTAAAGGGTTAACAGAGGAGCCATGTGGTGATGACTTCCTGAAGGTGGAGTTTCAGAAAGAACAGGAGTTTCTTAAAAAGGCAGGTGCCTCATTTCAAGGTGTTAAATTACAAAGTCAATTGCAAACTTTAGCAATGCTGCTTTTACTTCTATATGATGCCCAGCTTGATCCTTGTCCAAGTACATAAGTAACTCTTTTAAAGTCACATGGATAATATCTAGGAAATCATTTTGTAAAAGATAAAAAAAAAAAAATTAAAACATAGTTGGTACCCCAACTCTCATATTTGTACAAATACAAACACTTCTTATTACCGACACGCCCGACAAATTCTCCCGTCACAAACATGACTGCTCTTGCCCTTCCCCAGGGATAGAGCCACAACTTTTAGTGAAGAGTCTGGTTTTTTAAAAGGTTTTCTTTTTTTTGTTTTCGGAATAACCCTGGTACGATAAATTGCCAGATCTGCTGAAGTCACAGTGCAACTGGAGTGTTCATTTGGGTTACCACTGGCACACAATGGCTCCCAGATTTCCATTTAAATTTCCATTTGGTTCACTCACCATGCCTACTGCTGCTGTCGCTGATAGCTTTCTTTCTAGGTACACTTACCACATTTGAGAGGTCAGTGCTGCTTTAATAGACTCCCAGAGACAGCTCAAGGTCTAGGTGTGTGTGAAGTGTTTAGCATTTTCAGACAGCAGGGGCGGTTTCTGATTGGCTCTAAATCAAAAACTGCACTTTCCTAAAACAGAAGATTTCTGTCCTGCTGCTGGTTCTTACAGGCTCCTTCAAAAACGATTCCACTAAACAGTCTGCTACACTTGGTAATAATTATGTGGCCACTAAATGTGGACCAGTACAGGTCAGGCAGTTGGTATCTACTAGGTTTTGCAAGAGTAATTATATGTCACACTAACTGACTCCTGAACTGGTTATTTTATTGCTAAATTTGCCGTATTTTGGTGTTTTGATTATCACCTGAATCTACTTAACTACATCTAAATCCAGCTTGGGTTGTGTTTCCTAAAGGTATCCATGTAAGATAATGTCACAAGACAAATCTAAAAGTAATTTAAAGTACGAATTAAAATTGTCGTATGTTCCAAAGAAACTCCACTGTCCTGGAGTTGGGATGTGAAATCCCCCCTCACTCTGTGACTGTTTCTGAAGATGCTAACAGAAGTGGCATTTATTAAGGAATTACCTCACATCTGTCTTCACTTAAGAGACATGTCCCTCTTTGGTCAACAGAAAATCTTAAATTAAACATGTGAACATGCTGCTTTTACTCCAGGAAAACATCCATTGCTTTGAAAGACAAGTGCTGTTGTGTCTCTGTTTGTTTCGGTACATTAGCACCCTGTTGCTGTATTTAGCTAGCGTTCAGACCCTGCCAGTCTTTCTTTTCCTCAAAAGAGCAGCATGTTTTTTTCTGGGATTTTTTGGAGACAGATGTAGAAACACGTGTCATTGTTGTTTTTTCTGAAGCAGGTGCCGCCCGCCCGGCTCCCAAAGCACTCACAGTCTTCAGGCGGCGGTCCCCTCTGCCTCTAATCTCCCCCTGTTTTCAGGCTGCAAATTAATTCTACCTGCACAAAGTCACCACTGGCATGTAAATGTAAAACTTTCTATGTCTGGGAGAAATAAAATACAGCACAAATACAAATCACTGTCTTTGAAAATTATCTTCTACAAAATAACATCACATGCTAGTCAGCAAATTAAAGATAAAACTGTAGAACATTGAATAGATTGTCATGAAGCAAACACAAATCCATGGAAGAGAGAAAGAAGGAGAGATGCTAACAGAATGGGTTTACTGGTCAGCATTGGGAAACTATGACCAAATATTAGAGCTAGACTAAGAGAGTTTTTTTTAGTGTTAATTACAAAAATAATGTTAGAATATTATGACAATGTGGCGTATTTTGTCAGTATCCTCACAATGCTGGTGCTGTAATACTCCAGGTGTGTCTGCTAATTCATCTGGAGTCCATAGTTTGAAAAACAAGTTCAAACTATGGACTCCAGACTCCAGATGCTGGAAAACATCCATTACTTGGAAATAGTCTGGAGTCCATAGCTTGAACTTGTTTTTCAAACTCAGTGTCTTTTGTACGGACTGTTCCTCTTGAATGTTTCCAGAAAAGTCCCCATCTGGTCAGACACTGCAACAATAATGTCAGTATATATGAATATTAGCAGAATAAAGACAATATTACCAGAAGAGAGTCATAAAAATACAAGAAAAAGTCACGATTCAGAGAGCAAAGCTTAGATAATAATCTAGACCAGACATGATTACATGACTCTATTCATGCATTATTATTACTTTGTTCTTTTATTATGACTTTATTCTAGTAATTCCATGGCTTTACTCTCATAATAGTTCAACATTCTCATGTTATGTCTTCTGTTAATAATATGACTATTTTCTTATAACTAAAGCTTTAATCTCGTATTATTCTGACTCTCATTCAACTATTTTCGTAATATGACTGTATTCTCAAAACTAGCACGCGTTTTCTTAGCTTTGCCCCAGATATTCGTAGGAAAATAAAATTAAGCTACGACAGGTGAATCTGTGAAAATTGCTGAAACTACAGCAGAATGTTTAAAACGTGTATAAATGGCACAGTGATCTAATTAAACCAGGTTTGATTTGTGTTTCAAATTCATGTGTACATTCTCACTGATTATATTTGAAATTTGTTGTTAAAGACTAAAAAAAAAAAAAACAAGAACCACAAATCATGGTAAACTTTAGTGCAAGTTCAAGGGAAGAGAACTTTCTGCCAATAAAAGAAACATGTTGGAGAATGAAAGGAAGGAAGATGCATTTTGAACTTTGGGTCTAAAAAATTAGCAAAAAATGTACTGCAGGATGGAATGAACTATGTGCACATTTAACCACCAACACTTTTAAATAACGCCTGAGGGGTGAAGCATCCATCTCCCCATGGCTGACAGGTACTTAGCAATAACAGAACCAGAAGAACAACTGAGGAAAACGAGTGTGCACATCCCGTTACTGCGGAAACGACTCCATCAATCCCCACCAGCCTTCCACCTGTAAACCCTCGCTCGTTTGACATGTCTCCATCATCGATCGCCTACTGGTCCCCTTCGTTTAAACCATTACATTCCTCAGATTCACTGCAAGGACATGTTTGATGTTTAATCTCCTTCATTACGACTTCATCACACTCTTCACACTTTCTCAGATGTTTTTCTTGTTTTCTTTTAGCGCTCTGATGCTCTGCTTCCCCATAGCGGTTCCATATTCAGGCTTCCTTCTCCTTCACTCCTCCCCTGTTCACCACCTTGTTGTCATAAGCTGTTCCTGTTTGTCAGATCGGTTTTAGAGGAAGTTGCAGAAGAAAACAAGATGTGGATGTGGGGGGGACCAGCCCAGTGTTGACTTGCTTCGACCCTCCACCCCGCCTCATTACAACAGGGTCTTGGACTAGCCCTCTGGGAGGTTTTGGGCGTCAGGCAGGGTAGTCTTGGTGTAAGACTGCCTCGACAGTAATTGGTTGTCTCTGAGCGGTCTCTTGACAGCTGGTGGGTAGATATTGCACACCAATTTAAAATAAAAGGGAAAAACAGTGACAGAGAGGTGCAACATGCCTCTGTGATTACACCAAAAAAAAAAGTGAGAATTGCTGAAAAAGTGACAAGACAAGAGAAGTTTTACGCCTAAAAAAAAAAAGAGAGAAATCCATCTTGGTTTGCTTGCCTGAGGGAACAAAGTTACAAACACTAAGCAGATTATTCATGAGCACAAACAGGCGCTCCTTCTCTTACCCTGCAGGACATTAAGTTTGTTGTATGACACAAATGGTTCCCTGCTGTCTAAGCTTTAAAGTCTGTGTGAATCTACACATAATGAAACCATCATGACTACAGACTTAAATACAAAGCGTAGCACGGTATTCCTAACGAAACTAATTTGCAGAGATGCACCGATCTGATGTTAATATCTGTATCAGTCCTGATATTGAAAAAGTTTTTAGATCATGTATCAGTGACAATGTACCCAATCCATAAGGGCAGATCTATTCAGTCTAGTTCTATGCTCTGTGCACTGAGCATCGTCATGATTTATTATGTATTTCACATCATATGTAGATTTCCATTCGACAAAAGGTTTGCTAAACTTTATTTTTTACATGTTTGACCAAGTTAATCAACCTATTGTTTTTATCAGATTCAGTTTTCTTTACTTTTTATTTTACATTATACCGACTGAACAATTTGAAGTTGTGTTGTTTTTACATGTTTAAACAAGCTTGTGAAGCTATTGCTGTATGTAGGTGTGCTGTACTGGTGCCGCATAAACTTGGTATTCAGTACATTTATGTCTGGGTTTATTAAAAAAAAAATAACATTTTAGTCAATTCAGCGCTGTTTTTTTTGTATCGGACTGGTATCATCCAATGCTAAATTTCCGATATTTGTATCGGTATCAGAAATGGAAAAAGTGGATCCCTACTGCCCACCAGTTTTCACAGGTTAACTGACTGCTTAATGGAAGAATGTAGAAGCCTGTAAAAGTGAAAACAGTCAATTTACATTTAATAATGTCTATAAACTACAAACTGCTGGTGATTAGAATTACATAATCAGGTCACTGCAACCACATCTGTGCAGCTTTTGCATACATTTTGTTGGACTGATGAGGGGTGCAGTTAACGTTTCTAAATGATGACACTCATGCAGTCGGATGTTGGCAGTCCGGTGACATTATTTACTTAAACGGCATGTCATCTTATGCCATATAAGCAAAGATGTGCAATAATGTGCCAAGGCTTTAGGGAGGTTTTTGCCATTTAAAATAAAGTACTTTTCTTCAAAATAAAAAAGTCAATATATGCTTTTGTAATATGAAGAGTAGTGAAAGCAGTAAGGACAACAAGCTCAACTTGAGCTCAAGGAAATGGATCCAAACATCTTAACGCTTTAACATCTTCAAGTTTTAAGCTTTCTGCTTTTCATTGCAAAGATCCGACAAACAGGTGGAGTAAGAAAACAGATTAATAACCTCTTATTTTCATGACCTGTTTTATTGCAACAACAATAAAACAGTTCATGTTTTTACTGAAAGGCTGAAAAATGTTAT
The DNA here is from genome assembly GCF_000485575.1 of Poecilia formosa. Taxonomy (NCBI): domain Eukaryota; kingdom Metazoa; phylum Chordata; class Actinopteri; order Cyprinodontiformes; family Poeciliidae; genus Poecilia; species Poecilia formosa. The sequence continues at coordinate 3,169,951 of NW_006799971.1, forward strand.
CTGCCAAAAGAAAACTGACTCAAAATACAAATGTGTATATTTGGGTTGCTGACAGTTTGGTATGAGGATGTCTGAACAGATTAGAAAAAAGTACAAATTTAAAAATAGCTTTATGTTTTTTAACACTATTTTTTTTTCATGCTTGCTAGTCCTCCCAAAGACACAAACACCTAATTTGTTTATTTGCTGCTTGAGAATCGGGTTCATCTGATGTGATGTAATGTTTTCTCACTGTGGCTTTCAGTGGGAAGAATAACTCATTTCCTCTCAACTGTTTTCACTCCGAGATTTATTTAGCTTTTTATCCAGTTGAATGCACAGGAGATTTTTGTGTGTAGAAACTATTACAAAAAAAAACTTGATAAAAAGCAAATACACCCCATCAGTTGCATAGTGATATATGTAGTTTTGATCTGATTACTACATGGTCCTAAGGTACATAAAATATCTCTGAAATATCACACAAAACCTATCATTGATTTTAACCATGTTATTCAGAAAATATAGATGAAGTCAAAACTGAAAAGTATGTGAATAAATGTGCAACTGCCTATGTACATATAGAAAATATATGAAACTATGGAATTTGAAGATATTTATCCTTTTCTCCTATTTTTTAATGTGCAAAATTGAAGATGGAGATTTGTTCACACATAATGTGTGACTTTATAGGATGAATTTTCAGGTCAAAAAATCTTAGTCATCTCTTCATCCAACTACTGAGTCGCTTTAACGTTACAGAAACTGAGAGGAATTGCAAACTTTGATAATCCTCCAGATTTAACAACACTAGTTTGTTTTAGAGCAAGAGTCATTGTTTAAACTACAATACTGAAAAGTTCTCAGCCTGAAAATATAAACACCAGAGGCATACAACAAATAACATTAAGTTTTGAACAAATGACAGTTACTTCAAATTTGCATAAGTTTTTTTTTTGTTTGTTTTGTTGTTGTTTTTTGTATTTCCAGTATCACTTTTATAAGTTTGGCTTTAATGCACTAAATCACACAAAAGACTAAAGCCTTGATAAAAACACGTCGATGGATATACTTAGAATCACACAAAGTGATTGACAAGTTTCTGATGCTATGCAGAGATTTCACACAAGCAAGCTTACTTTTAAGGGAAGGTGTCAACTAATCGGATTTTTGGAGTGAAAAACTGAACAGGATTTTTCAACGCCTGATCTTGCCAGCTTATTATAAATAACACTGACATTTTTTTTCCCTTTTGGGTGAATAATATCAATTATGTTATTTTCTCTTTAGGAAGAGATTGAATGGTTGACATTTAGGGTTTTTTTTTGTAACCTTTAATTTTTTTATTACTAATTAATATTCTGCTCACAAAGTTTTGTATAGCTCAAGGTCTGCCTTGGGTGTGTCCTAGTTTCATTTACATTCTTCTATTTATTTACAATAGTCTTTTTTAACCACTGATCTAATAAATTAGAAATGATTGTTTTTGCCTTTAACCTTTTATATTGTTATATTGTGTCACAAACCTGTATTATTTTGGTTATTGTCAGGCGATACACAAACATAAAATTCTAGACGTCTTACATTGGCAATAAAACATTGATTTGAGATACGTCAATTCAAGTTGTATCAATAACACAAATAACTAAAAGCTACTAAGGAATAAATATGTTTATCAGAGGCTCATAAAGCTGCCCTTTGCATGTAAAACCTTCTGAACCCTACTCCATAAAATCATCTTCGTAGAACCAGTTATATTATGAAAACATAATAGTCCATCAGTGGCAGAAGTATAAAAAAATAGAAAAAAATGAAACAGGAGGTAAACTGCTTCAAATGCCAAATCAAAATCATCAAGCAAATACAGATCAAATATGTTGACGCCACACGTCTGTCATTACTCAAAGATTTGCAGGTAAATCAGCCACGTGATTCAGGCGAGTTGGACACGTCGAAAACCCTCCTGGGTTTACGGACTCCTGATCTAGTTTATTTTAAACACATTTTTAGTGTGGAGAAAAGTGAAGAAAGCCGGTGAGAGTTGACTAAAACCGATCCTTTCGGTCGTAAGCCCCTTCGCATGCTGAGAGCGATGTCAGGCGTTCAGAAGAAATGGACAAAAGTGAAATTATTTTAAAGGGAAGAAAGAAACAGATGTATGACATTGTGATGGCGGCAAAGTGCTTTTATGTTCTTTTGTCGGTGTGTAGCAAGCTAAGTAGAACACCCAGTGAGATTAAAAAATAAAAAAACACACAATGAAGCATTCAAGTCAGCACAGAAAAAGGAATTTTTATACCAGCTGAATAAAAAAAAAAAAAAGGGGAGCAGGGAAAAGCACTCAAACCAAACATCCACTATTTTCTGTTCAGGTATCCATTACTTTCACATTTTAGTAATTCATGTTGACTGTAAATCTATATATCAAAAGCTTTTTGTATATTCTTTTCTGTTTAAATTTATCCCTAAATTTGCCACAGCTTAGAATTATATTGCAGTACTGTGGCCTCATATGTGTCTTCTTCTTAAATTCGACATTTCTCGAGTCACAGAAATGGCGACTTGGGACACACTTCAGTTGCAAAAATAAATCTAAGTCAGACTCGACTTAGACTTCAGGTCTGAAACTTGACCCTTCGTAATAATTTTTAACTTATGTAATGGAGAGTGAAAACAAAGCTGGAAGGTGAGCAAAAGGATATTGCTCCTAGCAAGACGAGTTCGTCAATTATGGGCTTCCACTGGTACATAGCAATCTGTTCATGTTAGCTTTAGCTTCGTATTAATGACCAAACAAACATCTCTCCAACTCTACAATAAATTAATTTGGGTAATTTCTGAACTAAATAAACATAACCCACCTCTGATGTTAGCTGGTAGCCAAGCTAGCTGTGAGCGTACGAGGAAACTTCCAACCAAAAATATCAAAATGAAAGAACTTCCTGTTCCGTTCATTCAGAACTTCCACAAATTATTTGTTACACTTTTCCTCATCCACTATGTTATCATTTATACATTAAATTATACATTTATACATTAAATGTGAACATTTAATACTGAGAATAAAAGGTTTTAAACGTGGCTGCACAGCTGGTGCCACTGCTGCGAGGTTTAAATCCCAGCCTGAGGTCTTTCTGCATGTTTTTGTCTTTAACCTTTTATATTGTCATATGGTGTCACATATCTGTATTATATTGGTTATTGCCAGGCAATACACCAAAATAAAATTCCATATGTCTTATATTGGCAATAAAGCATTGATTTGACTATATATGTATCAATTCAAGTATCAATAAAAGGACACCTTATGGTGCCTGGCTGTATGTCCTTTGTGTCTCTCTTGCCCAGTGACTGCTAGAGACAGGCACCCGCCTAAATGTGGACATACAAAACAGCCTCCCAAAATTAGGAAAATATAAAATGAAATAAAAATGTCCAACTCAGAGTGAGGAGACCCCTCCAAACCACATTTAGAGCAACTTATCCTGAAGGAGTAGACAATGTAAAGCCTGTATGAACACGTCATCATTAATCCGATGTCTTTGTTTGATTCTTTCAGAATTTCAACATCAACATGTTTTAATCTTTTGCTGTTGTTTTTCTCAGAATATAAATGCTTATATTTCCAATAAGGAGTAATTATCAAACTCAGCCTACAGCAGCTATTGAAAAGATAAGTGTCATTGGTGTATGTGGTCATTTAGGTCTTAAAACCTTTATTTCAGTCATTACAGACTCTGACTTGTGGGAAGAAAAAGACTTGTGAGCATCTCTGACTTATCCACAACATAAAAGAACCGAGACAGACACCTCAATAATAGACACTGGGAAAATTGGCCCAATAATAAAATGAAACTATGCGTCTTGTTTTTAACTTGCTATATGAAACTAACAGACTTTCATCCTTTGAATAACTGTGGCTCAGTGAGAGACATCTGCCAATGTAGTTACACTGAGACCTGAATTGCCAGTCTTTGTACGTGTGAATTTCTGTGTATTTTTAAAAATGTGGTTTTGGTGTGAAAATGCTGTAAGTGGTCAGTAGTATCAGTAAAAAAAAAAAAAAAGAAATGCACAATATAAATTCAGTTTACCATTTAGGGAAACTTATCTTGTGGCATTAAAATTCATTCAACAAAGACGGTTCTTTCAGGTTCACTCTGAGCCGCAAGCAACAAGCAGGGAGGCAGACTCAATGTCAAATAAATAAATATGCAAATAAAGAAAAAAACTGAAGCCACATCAAACTGTAGAGAAACTTGGCAAGTTCTTGCTAGATTTAAATAAATTACGCATTTTTAACGTGACAGCCTCAAATTTAAATCAGATTTTAAAAAATGGTTTTAATAATTAGAACAAAGCATTATAAATGAAAAAAACATGGCTGAGCTTTGAAACTGAAACAAGATACATTATAAATAAATTAAAATCTTATATCTTGGCCATCTGAATACTAACTTGTCAGTTTTTAATTTTTGGAGGATATGCTACTCTCGGTTTTCCACAGTCGATGAACTAAACAGTCTCTGATTTTAGAGCAGTGAGGTCATCTGAGCATTATCAAGCTCCATTAAATCATTTAATTTACTGTTTGGCAGCAGCTTTTTGCAGCTGTAGCCCCTAAACGATGAAGCAAACTGCACATCCACACATTTCTATGATTTATAGCTATATTAGAATGTTCTTCACGAATTGTAACAAATTAAATACTTAAAATTTCCTCTAGTACATTATTTAAAAAAGAAAATGTAATGTTATTGATAAATATGGATGAAAAATGTCTAACGCCACATGATAGCATCGTCTCACTTAAAGCAACTTTCATAGGAAAGGTTGAATATGTAAGGTTGAAACAATTAATCTGCTTAATAGTCATGATGAATCGATTATTGACATCAATGTCAACTAATTTAGCAACCGATTAAATTGTTAACTAGAGTAAACAGACTCAGGGGGTCAAGGGGAGTCAATTGGCAGTTTTGTAGTGTTAACCTCAAATCCAATAACGGAATCCTTTGTCATTGTGTTTTAGGCAATAACATGTTTATTTTCTTATTTTACAAAAGGAACTGAATTATTTATTAGCATCTTTTGACATATTTCTAATGTTGTAAAATGTTGCTATTGGTTTCCACCAGTAGCAACATCCTGTTGTTGATCACATGACTCGTCACACAAACAAATCGTTTCCATTGTAGTTGTGCAAAATACGCTAATTTCCAATCAGCCGAAAAACAAAAAACACCTCATCCTACCACAAAAACAAGCAATCGAAAATCATGAGGTTTTTTTTTTTAAATTGGCAAATTTCTATTAAGCAAATTTTACAATTTACAAATGTAATGATTGCAATCTGTTTAATAATGAATGAAGATCTCATTCTATCCTGGAAACATGAAAACTAGGACACAGAATAACTTCACTGCATATATGAAGACATGCAGCAGCACAGAACCCTGTCAGCCCAACAGAGATTAACTGCATTAGTTAGAAAGTCTGCTCCCAAACATACTATGCTACAATCAAAATAAAAATGTATGTGCAAAAGCATGCGCCTGAATGCAGCTTAAATCAAAGGAAAGTTTTAATATATTAAAGTACATACATACGATATTAAAGGAACCTTCTCCTTCCTGTCCTCTTGCTCGGCTTGTAAACAAACTTTTCTCAGCTCCTACTGCAGTCATGACCAGAACTGTTCAAGTCCCCAAAAGTCTGCAGTAACTATTGGAAATTACACGATTTCTGTACATCCATAGAGGATTACAAAATATGTGAAACTTTTAACCAGGTTTTTTTCTCTCTCTCTCCACATAGCTCCTCAACAAATTTTCATCCCAAGTGAGACTGAGTTCAATGTCAGGGGAGCACATTAGCACAGCCCTGTACCTGGACCTGAGTGCAGCAAGCAGGTGCAGATTTCCACTGGGAGTCATTCTGGATGGAGGGGAAAATAAAAAGGCCGCAGTTTTTTGACTCCATTTACCTCTGCTAAGATGCGCATTATTCTAGTTGGGGCAACGAGAGTTTTCACAGCACAATAATCTTAAGAAAGAGGCGAGGGCTTAACTCTATTTACATTTAAAAACAAAAATGAATGACAGGGTCTTCTTGCTTTTTCATCGTATGCTGCTACAGTAAAATTATGCAAGGTGGTGATTGCCACAGTTGCAATAATACTATGTAAACTTAAACATATTTTTGTCTAAAACAAAAAAAAGTGCACTTTTTATTTTTAAAATTCTATTAGCAGTGGGACTCAATTAATAATTGAAACACACAACCTGTAATTAATTAACCCCTTAACCCTCACCCCGTAAATCACCAAAAACGGCTGAAAAGTTACACCCAAATTAAATCATCTGCCGTTCTTGAACAATTCTCCCCCCTTTCCAGCTCCCCAGACCCCACTCCCTCCCCCGCACTCTAACGATACGCTAGCCCCCCTCAATGTCTCTCCTTCGCGCCCCTCCTTCTTCATTTTGCTCATCACAGAGTGATGCCTGGAGCTAGCATGCTAATGTTAGCCAACGAGTTAGGCTATCAGCTCCTAAACCGAACAAAAACAAGCTGTTTGCAGCTTACCTAGTCCAGTTTTTAAACAGTTTCACCTTAAGTTTATTTTGGCATTTTTTCACAAACCATATGTGCAGTACGAACAGTTTTTGTAAAAACTGTGCAAAAAACAAAGTGTAAAATTTTGAAATCCTTTAACCACAGCTTTTAGCTTATCGCAACTGGAGAAAAAACAGTTTGGCATAAATTAAGAATATGTATATTAGCATATCCTTAGTATATGGATATTAGCTTATACCTCATTCCATATTAAGGATCTATCTGTCTACATATCTATCATTGTGTGTAATTAGTGTTTTGATGCGTGCATCTGAGTCTTGTCTGTTCTAAACTTTAGAAACTTACAATGAAATACACAAAAAAATTGCACAATTTTAAATCTTTGTACAGCTTGTTAGCAGAAATCAACCTATATGGCATGACTTGCATGCTACAGGAAGCCTCCTTTTACATATTTTTTGCACTGTGATGATAAAAAGATTAAACATTTTGGTTCCCTTGAGCTCCCATGTTGATTAACACCCTAAGATGCACTCTGTGCATTTCTATACTTCCCATGCTCCAGGCTTACACGTGAATTTCTTCTCTCCTCCTCTCATTATATCATTCCCAGATGTGAATTATTTGATGTCGACAAAAAAGGAGAAAAAAGCAGTTTCATCTTCAGAGTATTAACTTCTTAAAAAAAAAACAAAAAAAAAAAAAACATCCACCATCCAAAGAGTGGCACTAATTTTAGACAAAATGCGGAGCAGGCAGGATGAGCGGGATGAGCTCCACATGGCTGATGTAATGATATACTGTTTGAGTATTCAGAATTAGTGCAAATAAAGTCAGACTCTTAAAGGCCATGCAAATAGGCTCATCTGTGCAGATATTAGCATAATCAAAAATCAGATTTCAGCTACATGAACATCACACACAACACATAAATGAATTGTGATTAGAATTACATTTGAAGCAGCTGACAAACAAGCAGAAAGACAAAGTGTACAGTAAAACATACAGGTATAAAAATTTAAACAATACATTTCTACAGACACTTACAGTTTATGTATATTTTCTCTAAATTAGAAGTGTCCCATAAAGTTTCCTCTGATTCATATAGTTACTTCTTGACATCCATGAGCGGCTTTAATTAAGTGGCACACTTATTAAAAAAAAAAAAAAGAAAGAAGCAAAACACTACTTAGTTTCGGTGTTTATAAATCTGGGTGATTAGAGCAAAAGCAGTGTGACTAATAAAGGATTACTTTGGTGCAGTTTTAAAATGTATCTGTAAATACAGTGGAAGGACTCCGCTCTCTGGTTTCTTAATTAATCTGGTTTCTTCAACGTATTGAAGCTGCTTCACGGTCTCATCGGAGGCATTGTGACTGCAAAAAATAAATAAATAAAGCTCATTTTAATAATAAAAAAAGGAGCCCTGTTTGAAAAAGTTAACAGAAAAGTCACAGTGATCACCAGTCAAACTTCACATCTGCACATTCTCTACAGAAACGTCACGAGTCAGTTTAATTAGGACCAGAGGGGTTTCCTCCTCAGCATTAAAGTCAATCGTTTGTGTTTTTGGAGCCTGGAGACCGGAAATATCTGACATTTTGCACAATCCTGGGCATCTGTGCCAATATGACCAGAATTTGAACGGGAAAGTCTCCTGTTGCTCTGCACCTCGGGCAGAATAAAACTGGCAGAATAAAACGAGACAATATTAAAGGCACAAACCTTCATCACGGCTCCTGGAGTCTGCCATACATATTTATATAATTCCCTTGAAACTGAGCAAAAATAAAGAATGGAGGTGTTTTAAATAAGTAAGAATGAATGATTAAACTTTAGTGATTTCTCCAACGCGCTGCTGGTGTGGTAGTAAAAACAACAAACTGCTGGCGAGGGGTTTCTCTTACGAGAGGTTAAACTTTAAATTTATGATAAACATCTATCTAAAATAGGTAAAATCTATGAGAATAGTTTAATGCGTTATTAACCTGCTGACGGTAATCTGTGTCAGTTTTGCCAATTCTTATCCACACATTACCATTTTATAATCAGCCTACGTCCATCTGGAAGCAAATTATTTTGTATCCATGAGTTTAACATGAGTTATTTCTCTTGATAGTAAAGTATTCTGATGAAATCCAGCGATAAGCAATGCTATGTACATTCATTGTCAATACTTGCCAGAGGGCTGGTACCTATACTCATTGACACCCTGCACAAGAATAAGTCATAATATCTACCTATATTTTTAAAATGTCATACTTAAATGATGTGTTGTTTTTGGAGGGTTGAAAATTACACTCAGTTTCCACTAAACATGGTTCTGGTTGTCATTTGGGTCAGCCTGTCTTATAAAAGTGAGAAGATGGCGTCTGATCTTCCTCTTGTTGGTAGATATTTAGTGGAATCAAAAGAAAAACATTTCCTAACAGTGGATTATAAGCAGATTATTTGAAGTGGTTATATTCATACTTCTGTTAATCCATAATTACGTATGGCTGCTTAAAAGTACACAGCCATTTGGTGTCCCCCTAGGTTCTGTTCTGAGCCCCTTCTGCTTTCATCATATTTGTTCCCTCTTTGTCAATTTTAAAGACTTTAAAAGGCAATAAGTTACATTACAGAACGTTTGTGTCCAGCAGATCCCGGAGGTCTTGGGTGCAGGCGCTACTGATAGTACTGTGAACCACTTCATGTTTTTTTTATTTTTGACTGTGTGCTGATATGGAAGCAAAAGCAGTTTTCTAACATGGATAAATCTGTTAGTTGAGGAACTTTTGGAACTGTATATTAAATATGATTAAAAAAAATTCTATAACTGCACTTTTGTTAATTGGATATAATGTAGAATACGTTCAGCTGTTTATGAGCTATTGCTTTCCATTTTGTTGACCACAAAAATGGACCACATTACAGGCGTTTTTCTCCTAAGCATGACAGCTGCTGTTGAAAACCTCACATACAATAAGCAGCCTGATTAGGTAAAGTGGCAGCACCTGCTGTAACTTTAGTTTTTCTGTGGCCTCCAGCCAAAAACCTGATATCAGACATTTCTTCCCACGCACCGAGTTCGTTTCCAGCTCAGTAGCTGCCCTAACACCTCATTCTGTCCCTGCCTGGTGCTTCGATCAGTTATTCGCCTTTGGCTATTGATTCTGTTTGCTCCCACTGCTGACTCACGTTGACACGTATGAGGGCTGTTTTTCTATTATGTACACATAATACTATTTTGATTTTTAATTACTTGAGAATTTGTTCCGTAAAAACAGTACAGTAAGTGTTGAGGGCAAATCAGCGATTTTTCCTCGTTGCCTTTGGTTATGACTCTTATAATGATGTCATTTCCAGATGAAAAGTACCCATTGTGGTGCTATGTTTACATGTAGCAATTAACAATTATTGATTATAGCTGTTAATTGCCGACATTCTCATGATAGTTTTACTGTCACTTTGACGTTATCTTGCTTGAAGACACTTTCAAATTGTATAGGCAAGACGTTTTATACAGTTTTTTAATATGTAAAATCACCAACTCAACTTCATCTTTGAAGAAAGCTGCACAAATATGTGCTACAGCATGAGGGGAGGGGTTAGCTAGCTATCTAGATCACTCTAAATACATTAAGTTGTGACAGGTTGATGCTAACAAGTAATAAACCTAGGAATTTACACATGGACTGGTGAATCCATAATAAACTATTCTCTCAAATAACACACACACAAAAAATATGAGAAATTGTTGTCAGGGTCAGGAGGAATGATGTGTCAAAGAATGTATTGGGACTTGTTCTCTCTTAAATGTGAAATGCTCTTTAACTGAATGTTTGCAAATTTTAGTCTTCTTTCAAAATACAATTTCATGACAATGTGACATCTTCAGGGTTAAACACTGATCTTGGTCTTCACAGTAATAGCTCTATTGGACATTTTATTTTAAAAATTTGCTACAATTTGTTATTCTTTATAATTTTCTTACTCCTGTTAAATAGGTCATAAGCTTTCAATAGCTGAAAAAAAAAGTAAGCATATCTGAAAATCATAAGGTTGTGTGATACAGGTAGTTTCACTGCTAACTCCAGTCTGGACATTAGTTTAATACAAGTTGACCTTCCTTGTTCATCTTTTATACCACATGTTGAATTCATTTTCCCATCTCTAGTCATTTTTTCCTCCTCTCTTTCATTTTCTTTTCTCATCCCATAATGTTAATTATCATTACCCATTTTAGAGAAATGTTCTCTTCCCTTTCTCCCAGTGTTACCATTATCCTTCCTGCTGTTTCTCTCCCATTCTTTATGGGCCTAGCATCAATAATTCACAGTCCCCTGCAGAGACCGGCTCTTGGTGGACTTATTAAACATGAGCAGGAGAGAAAGACTGAGAGTGATTGCAGAGGTCTGAGAGAGATGCACGGGAGCGGAAATAATGGCAATAGAGATGAATCAGTGTTTGAAACATACTCAATACAGACTGGGGAAACGCAAGGAGGAAGAAATTAGTTCTCGGTGTGATATCCAATTTGTTGTGGATGCATGCCGTTCGTTTATGACAGCCAGTTATAAAGTAAAGCTGTCACCAGTATCTCAAAAACACTGGGCACTCAAAACTTAAAAGTGTGGCACTTTTCTTGTGAAAATTTTGAAAGATCAAATTTATTGTGCCAAATAATTTGCGCTGAATCGCTTTTGAAAAAAGAAATTGAAACAAAATGAGTACGGTTAAACATACGTTTACCCCGTTGGTTCACACGTTTTGTGCAGGCGTGAATCTGGTGCGGACTAAACAACTGGATTGCGAAGAACTATTTATAGTTAATGCAAAATGTATTAAATGACTGAAACTGTGACAAGCAAGGCTGGATTGGAGGTTTTATCTCAATAGAGCTGGATAGTAAGGATGGTAACAAAAACAAATTGTAGAAACCTACTGTTTGAGAGCTGCAGCATAATGTCAGAGCATCATTGAATGTTTTGTACTTTTGTATTTTTGTTTATTTCTTTCTTACTTTTCATGTATGAAAAGGGCCTGTTATGCAGCCATATGCCAACTTCAATCTGCCTTGGGGCGTATCAAACTCCTTTTGATAACTAATAATTTGAACTTTCTATTTTACATCAGGAAAGTGGTTGCCTGATTGAAAACAATATACTGTTACGGCCAGTGGCCTTTTCTGTGTTTGTTTGTTGTTTTCAGTGGCTAATCAGATTGACTTCACCTGGAAGTGGGTGCTGCCCTGCTTGTCCTGTGCCACATCCTGAGGCCTACCGTGATTGGGTCATCAATTGCCGGCTCCACCAATCACTGTTGAGTCCTCCCTTTAAGAACCAAGGACATCCTGGGAGAAGTCGTGGCTGTTTCTTTGTTTAGACAGCTTGCTGTTTAGACAGGTGTTTGACTGCTGTAAACTTGTTTTGCTAGCTCTGATAGCCTTTGTTAGCTTTGATAGCTCTGATAGCCTTTGTTAGTTTTGATAGCTCTGACAACCTTTGTTAGCTTTGATAGCTTGTGTCACTCACTTTGTCCCTGTGAGGGATCTTTGAATCTCTGTTAGAGATTTGTAGTTTGTTTTGTGTACCCTGTTCTGAAAGTCTAATTTTGTTTGGTTAAGTTCTTTGATTTACAACTGATTGTTTTGTTTAGTACCCTTTTGTTGTAAGTCCCTACATTTTGACTATTGTTAATTTTTACCCTCTTTATTTTTGTTGAACCCAAACAATAAACCTCTGAATTGTTAAACCTTACCACCTAGGTTTCTTTAATGTTACTTCCCTTTCCCCTGGCCGAGCCGGGTCGTAGCATATACCAATACATATGTTTAAACTATAGGGCAACTTCTTACTCAGCTTAGTTAGTCTTTCCTTTTATAGGTCTGTTTGTTGTGACAGTTTTGCTTGTAGGTTAGTGTCATGTAATATTTCATGAAAAGAAGGAACTTTTAACTAAAAAAGAAGCTTTTAAGTGTGTGCATCTGTTTTGTTGCCTTGCTATGTGCTTTATCCCCATCACACAGTGGGCGGATGCAGCTGAACTCAAGCGACTGTGATTTATAAACCTTCTCTAATGTTCTACTGTTGGGTGAAAGAAGCATCACATTAATATTGTCTCTTCTGTTTAAATCTGCCACATCGTCTCTTTCCCATTTACTACGCAGTCACCCGTGAAGGAGTTTCTTCCCAGGAGTTTGAGTTTACTTTATGATGGTGTTCTTTTAGCGGTACTACTTTAATAACTACCTGATAATTATAACTGGACTTTTTGAAGTGTAATATTAGTTAGCTTCCTAGCTAACCAAAATGCCTAGCTAGCTATCTCTTTTCTTGGTGTTGTTGGACCTTGCTATACTTTTTGGATAAACCTAGGTCTGGAGTCAACTTTTGAAGTTCAATCTTTTCAGTAGAGAACTGTACTTTATTAGCTTACTAGTTAGCCAACGTGTCTTGCTAGCTAGCTCTTTTCTTGCTGCTGCTGGATTTTGCTGTACTTCTTGTTTAGTTCACTGCAAATTCCCCAGACTTCACCTGACCCTTTTTTCTGTTTCTAGACTTTTCGAACAATTAGAATTAAATTAGTATTTTAAATGAATAGTTTTAACAGAACCCAGTGTGGGAATACTACGTTTCTTGATTCGTTACATGATTTTCCTCACATTCCAAACTTCTGTACATGTGCAATGCACTGTGTACCAAGAAGGGAGTTAAACCAAATGCTACATTAATACTGGATTTTTTATCAAAGGTAATGTGAGAATCATGATTTTGCCTGATGTGTTGACAGATCCATTTTCGCCCTAGAAATCCCATCAAGTATACAGATTTTATATTTTGAGGCTTCAGATGATACGGTTGTTTGTTGAAAGGATGGTAACCCATTTGGACCTCAGCTGCCTGTTGCACACACTACGTTTCATTTATTTCGTACCACTGAGTGTTTGATTTTCAGAAGGGAAGTGTGAAAATAAACAAAATTAAAGCTCGTCTGCAGTAGAAATCCGATAACATACACACAGTTATGATGTGAAGGCTTCCACAGTTTTCATAGTTTTTGATGACATTGTGCAGTAGAGCTCACAATAATTTTACTTACAGCATTTCTTCTTTTGGAAACTTACAAAAATTAATATCTGATGTGCGAACAAATTTTACTGAGCAACCATTTGTATAATACCATGACAGTATGCATTGGTTCCTCCATGGGTTTCATGCTCTATGTAAAAGAAAAAAAAGCCTTTGAGATGAGAATATGGCAGGTGCTCGTCACGTCATCTTGCAATAAGAGACACGTTCATCTATTCTGGGTCGGTGGGAATTTGCAGGATGATAAATACCACATTAAGATTTTCTCTCTTTGTGTAATATAATTTATGTGTAAACTAAGCTGATCTGTAAACACAGAGCATCAGAACTAGAAATATACCATAAAAGGTCAGAGATGAAGTTATGGAGAAGTTTGAAACAGGGTTAGTTGACAGAACAGTATTCCAAGTTTTGGAAATAGAAACTGCAAGCCTATCAAGACGAAAGCCGTCCACTGCTGTGTCCGAAGCAGCTGCAGGAGATTCAACCTGAAGCTGCCGTCACACAGTTTCCTATCTTACTATGTATTAGCGATGGGCGGATTGATCTGAAATATTGATAACATCGACACCAAGTCAGTGCCTGCATCTGTATCGGACCAATACTAACGTGATAAGATCAATACTTTAGTTTCAGATTCCTTCTTGAAATATAATTTTTGTATTGTAGTTATACAACTCTACTGCAAAAAAGCTTTCTCCTCGTTTTGCTTCCACTGTTTTTAGAAAACAATAAATCTTCATTGTTTCTATTTGTCATGTAAATATGTCATTAAAGTATTTTGTAGACAATTACAAACTACCTAAATTCTGTCCGAGGTTCTTGCAAAGTAATTCAAATGAAAACCCACAAAAATGCCAAAAAGTCAGAAACTTTGGTGATTTTGATACTGATTATTTGTCATACTAAAATAATAATGAGTGTCGGCATTAGTATGGATATTGGTGATATATTTACTTCGTAAAAATACGTATCATACACATAATTCGTATCATACACCTCTACCATGTGGGTTATTTTCCTGTTGGGTGTCTATCAATACCAGGCAATCAAAAAATAAAAATAAAGAGTGTTTCAAAATAGTGGGACAACGGTACAAATATACAGCCAGAGCACCAATGCAATGTTTTAGATCAAAGCATAATCATGTCCAGCTAGAGACAGCTAATTATTATTATTTTAAGCAGTTTCTTAATGTGTTTTATCTGTACCTTCCAGCACCACTGGCCCTTTGACGACATTGATGAGCTTGATACGGCCCAGAAATGAAAACAAGTTTGTTGCCCCTGGTTTACTGTCAAAAACAGCTGAACAAGACCAGCTTTTGTATCTTAGGCAAACCCCCTCACAGGAAATGACTTTCTTGGCATGGTGCCAAATTGCTAACCAGTGCAATCTAATAACGCACTGAGCAGTTTTTAATCAAAAAGTGAAAACAAGGTTATTGATGTCTGAAAAACACAAGGTGCTACCATGAGTCACAGTAAAACGCACACGGGAAATAAGCATTAGTTGGGTGATCTAAACACAATGTTGAAGTTTTAACAAGGCAATTCATTTCTGCAAAACTGCTGCTCATATGTGAAACCATAATAATCAGGGTGGAACAAAACACTGCAGAGAAACGATGACAAACCTCAACCCCCATTTGAATCATAGATTTAGTTCAACTAAAGGAAGGACAAGTCACACATGTAAGGAAACAGAATATAGCTTTAAATGGGAGACAAATTCCCACCGTCTATTTGCAGCCATTAAAAGTAATTCTGATTTAACCTGAACAAAGACTGCACCATTTAATGACTTAAAGCATACCACCTGCTTATAAAGCAAAGAGATTAATATTTATCTGCATTGCTTTGAAAGCTTTGGACAGAGAGTTATGCTTTCATGAAGACTTCCTGTCTACTTCTTAGCTTCTTCGTTCTGACTTAATAATTAAGTCATGCTCCCGGCTCTTTGATGCAAATAAACATGCACAGATAATTCTCTCCAATTACTTAACAGTGAAGCAATTTACACACAGCTGATGTTACACACACACACTCAATGGGTTGCACCGTTCGGTCCATTTCTACATGACTGAGGCATCCGTGCTCTTTAATGATCCCTACTGACGCCTCCGGCTGCAGACATATTAGTGTCATATTAGGAGGAAATGAAAAGAATCTACCCAAAGGGCCGCCGAGCATCTCCATTTATTTTTGGCCTCTCCAGAAACGGGACATTCTAAAAAAAAGTGACACAGAAATTGGAAATGTGGCGATGGCCAGCAGATGCCGGCGACACGTTCAGTCAGCCGAAGACAGCGCCTCTGTCCTTGTGTCCACTTTGACGAGAAACTGACAGATTGTACGAGCACAGAGGCTAAAATTGAAGCACGGTTGCCGCGTGAAAGTTTGAGAGAGTGTTTAAAAGTCAAATTTTCAGACTTTGACAAGCGGCTAATAATCGGACGTCAGGATCTGCACCTGACAGCTAAAGCAGTTGTTAGGATTAATGTTTGGATTCTGGTTCTCGAGTGAGCCCATTTGAAATATCATGATTTCATTTGCATATTTACTTATAAAGGGATTGTATAAACTGTCATAAAGCAACATTCACCGTGACCGAATATTTACAAGAGCTTTTTTATTCTATAAACGTACCACAGTTCTGAAGAAATACTTTTCTTTTAGGATTTTGCTTCCTGATTTTTGATCACCTCCCACCAACATCTGGTTCTTCACATTCTCTGGTGAGAATCATTCATGCATCAGTCGTCTCTTTGGGATGTCATCTCTCCATTGCCAGGGCGCATAACTCCTGGGCCTGTTTGGTATTGGAGAAATTAGAGCCATTTAAACAAGGGTTAAAAACAGAAAATACTTTGAAAGAATAGACAAATGGAGCACTCAACCCTTTACTGCCTGAATTTATTCACAATTACCAAGCAAAAATAAATGTTCTGTTTTACTGTTAAGCAGCTTCTAATGTGAGTGCATTTGACAATATGAAAAAAATAAAAAAATTGAGAAAAAAATTAGGTATGGCTTTGTCCGCTAGATTGTGGCAAAATACTACCAATATGATTCTTAATATGTGTAGAATAAGCATCAACAGGCTTTAGTGGAGCTCTATATGCAAAACAACAATGGTTAAACACAAATGTAAAAACATATAAATATATATATATATATATATATATATATATATATATATATTACAACAATGTCCAAAGTTTGCATTTTTGTTGGCTTAATATAAAAATTTGTGAATGTAATAAAATTGAGAGTGATGAATACAGCAGGACCTACAGTCGGGCAGACAGGAGGCAGCTTGTGGCCTTCAGGAGCCAAGAAAACTTTATTTTAAGCTTCAGCGGTACAACTAAAACATATCTGCCTGGTAAGTCTTAAGTTTAGCACTCATGATGTTCTTGAAATAAACAATTCCTTCAAAATATAAAAGTTTGTTAATAAAAATAATTCCAAAAAAGGGGGCAAAAAAACTTTTTATTCCCCTATAAGCTGATCGTGTTTCCCTAAGAATCCACCAAACTCCAGGTTTAACAAATGCAGGTAGCAAACATGTGAGAGACAATATGAGATTTAAACACAAGAACCAAAAAACATAAAAGAATCCAAACTCCAACTAAATCTGTACAGTCTGATCCCAAAGATCAGACTGTGTCAGCTGTGTCCTTCCATTAGTGGATCTATGCTTTATGAGAAAACAGACTTTAGATTTGTCTTTTTTATCTACATCTATCCAACATTAGGAGCTCATTTTGGGAGTTTTAATAATACCATTTAATAGACTTGAATCAGCAGAAAACAGAACTTTTCTAGGTTCTCCTTTTGTCTGCTGATACTAGACATGTATATCACACCCATTACTTCATCCATTCACGTCCGTATGCAACACAAACCTTTACATCATGTAACTTAAACAACACAGAGACAACACCCAGTATTCACAGATGAAGATGAAACAGAATTTATTGATATTGTTCCATGTCAGTGTCGTGTCTCAAATTTACATCAAATACACCGCGAACAAAGCACATCCTTCAAATCTGATGCTCTGCTGAAAGCAGCTGGCAGCACAGTCAGGGCTTTTTGATGCCATGGAAAAAACTCTGTGTGAACGCGGCGTCAACTTAGTGGAATTAGGGTTTAGGGAACCGAACACACGAACAGAATAACGAGCTTTTTGTCTCGAGATGCTGACTCGCTTCCTTTACAAAACCCCGACTCAATTGTCAGGCGGGGGCACATTAAGCGATAAAGAATGCTGATTGATGTCAGAGAAGACTTTTTAATAATGCATTCTGCATCAAATTCACACCTCAGATAGAATTACTGATGCTCTCTCAAAGTGATGGGAGGCAACTCTGATCTGTTCAGAAAAAAGAGCACAGGTACAAGTCAATGAAATTAGGAAATTGTCAAAAAGTTAGTGTATTTCAGCAAATCAATTTTAAAAAGTTTAAATTGCATAATGTGAAGATGCGCCCCACATTTTGGGAACCTCTGCTTTAAAGCATCAATGACTGCTTTAAAGTTGTCAAGTAAGCAGTCTTCCCCTTGACTTCAACATTAAACACATAACATTTATGCATTTTTACATTTATTTATTTAAATTTTCTAAGACAAAATCAAAATTTTTGTTATAATTACATCTAACAGAAGACACCTGAAGTATAATCATTCTGTGTAACAATTCCATACATTTCACTTTTTTAATTAAGATAGAGGGATAAATTACCTATTTAATGTTACTGCAACTGTATCATAATTCGAAACAATTTCAATTTGTTGCATTTTTTTACTATTTTGAACGATAAAATTCAAGCGAGTTATTTTTTTCTTGCTTGTATTTTTTAAAATGTTAACAGACTTCATCCACAACAATAAACAAACAAGGAAAGTCGTTTCTTGAGTTGAAGTCCGTTTTCTTTTTTAAGAAAGCGATATGAGCAATCTTTTGTCTATTTGTCTTTTTTTCATGACAGGTCAAATTTGTTCTGGTGGATAAAAGCTTAAAACTAAACTAAATAAAGAATTATATAAAATACAACCCATGTGAGGGTCAAAGTGGTGACAGCTTATAGTTTTAATTGACCGTTATTTAAAAAAATATGTCTAATAGTAAAGAGAAAGCAGTGAGACATTTTTAACAATGTTGATCTAATCTTTTTTTTTCTTTTGCACAATAACTTTTGCAGCATTTCATTTAACGATTGATCTAAACTTAAACTTCACATGTTGTTGGGACTAAAAGACATGACACCACTAGTTTTATGGACTGTAGCTGATGCTTCCAAAGCGTAAAGCCATCAGGGCCCCTGGAGGCACACACGTGTCTGAAATTGTGTCGCAAAGACTTTTTTTACTTTTTTTCTTGAATCAGACCGACTACAACTCGACTATCGTAGGGCATCTCCTGAGAGCCCCGAGGGCAGAAGAAGTGAACTACGTTCACAGTCAGCATTTATAGTCAGGAAGAGAAGAAACTGTACTCTGAGTCTTTCAAAACTAGAACTCTTTTCTAAAAGGCTTATATATATATATATAAATAAAATCGGTGGCCTTTGATCAGCAATAGCAGAAGGGAATAAATGCAGCAAACAAAATTTTAAAAAGTGAGTAAAATGTTACAAGTTTTCATAGTTTTACATGCAATTAAAAACCTGTAGGGATTGTGAAAATAATAGATAAAATTCATAGGTCTCACACATTTGTAAAAAGCTTTTTAAAATATACTTTTTTTCAAACTACATAACTTAAATTAGATTCATTCAAATAAGACGTCAAGACTTTCAGCAAATAACATGAAGACTAAACCGAGTACAAAACATTTCCCTGTTAAAACCTGCTGAACTTTTCCTGAAGCTGATGCTAAGCATGCCAATTTATTTTATGAGAAATTTAAAATGGCCATTCAAATAATTTTGTCTCTTCTTTCAAAAACAGCAAAACCCCATTTTAAAGCCACTGCTCTCTCAAACCATCAACCCCTAGTATGAAATAAGGTCAATAAGTCCTTAGATGCTATTATTTGATCTTTTTCTGATGTACTTGTTAAAAGGAAGTGGCAATTGAGTAATCTGCAAACATGTTTCAAAAACTGGAGATTTTATCCTCCTTTTTAATTTATCATCTTTTCATTAGGTCAAAAAAAGAGAAAAATACTCATAAGAGGTGAATCTTATGCCTTTTTCCATCTGTACACTCGCTATCTCTTTTGTACCCATGTTTCCTCTTTTCTGTGGATGTCATGGAGAAGCTGTGTACTATGTGGCAAACTGTGTCAGTAGTTGAAATGTCTCTTGTAATGTCTCCTTTCCTCCTAATAAAAATATTCATAATAAAACAAAGAAATCTGGTTGAGCTGGTCTACAATCAATCACCCTGTATTACTTCCAGTCAAAAGAAAAATAAGTTGGTCAACTTAAACAACTGCTTTAAACCAATATCTGCCATGAGTAGGATTAAGTTTTGAGCTAACTGTAGAAACAAATAACTGTAATTTTTCCTCTGTCTATTTTACCATATCAGATCTTAATATGTAGAAATATGCTAACAATTTCTGTGAGAAAACTAGGACAATTTACAAGGGAAAAGTTCTTCTAAACACCCCTCAAGGTGAAAAACATAAATTCGTAGAGGTGACTCAATGTAAGAACTTAAAACTAGATAGTGTGTGGAGAATGCATGAGACATACATGAAAAAAGCCACTTTGCTAAGACCTTCTTTTGCAGCAGTACCAATGCTTTTGAAAAATATCTATTAACCAAGAATATCTCGGTTGGACAATATGTCCGTTCTTCACCAAAACTTTTCAGATCACCCAGATTATAAAGTTCACATCTTTATACCATTCCCCTCCAAGTCAGATTATTTACTAGTAATTAAATATGGATCTTAGCTTTGACCAACTCCTTCTGGGATGTTCATCTTCTTTGGATCAAAAACAACCTACAAAAAAAATCCTCAACAGTTTGAGAGTTGTTTAACTAAAAAGCAATTTACCAAGTCACCAGGAAGCTGATGACTTGGCGCTTACTAAAGTTTTGACTGTTTGATGAGATTTTCAGGGGTTGTGACCTGTTCTACTGAAATGTAATTGGTAACTGCTGGTAGAAGAGAGATTAGGTGCCATTTCCTCCTAAAATGAGTCGTAAGACACAGCTATGAAAGCCGTTTGAAGCGCCATAAAATCAGGACAGTGGCTTGAGCTTCAATTGTCCAACTGTGCTGTGTTATCTACCAACACACTTCGGTAGGATTAAGCACTGCCACCATAAAATAAAGAGTTAATATGATCGTTAATGACTCCTGACCATTTTTCCAGTCAGCAATATCCAAACGTAAAATAAATTAATATGTACAGTTTGCAAAAAATCCAGCAAATAGTCTGAATGGTTAGTGCTCCGTTGGTGCCATTAAAATTTTTCTTTGTGCAGTTTTGATTTCTGAGATATTATAAATTATTATTTAGGTCATCCAGAGTTCACCATCCCCCCATATTGCTCCAAAGCAAACCAAAGTGGGATACTTCGTTAGAGCTCTGTTTGTGCAGTTAAAACAATCATTTGTGCAGCTTTCCCTTATGATATATTAAAAGTTATAATTTTGGCCGATGACGTCACCAGCTGCCCCAATATTGCTCCAGACATCAACATTTTTGCTTTACCGCTGTTACGTCACTGCCACCAACTGGCATGTAATGTGGACCACAATGTCACCCAAGGATTATATTATACAAATGACTAAATCTGATTTTACTTGATTTGGTGCTTTCAGAGTTTAAGAGTCAGCCTGCATAAATGGAGCACTAACGAAGTAGCCCACTTTGGTTTGTTTTGGAGAAATATGGGGGGTGGTGAACTCTGAATAACCTAAAAAATAATTTTTAATATCTCAGAAACCAAAATTGCACAAACGAAAATTTTAACAGCACAAACCTGCACAAACGGAGCACTAACCATTCAGACTATTTGCTGGATTTTTTGATGTGGGTGGGGTGTCAGCTTCACACAGCTAGTATTAATATCTAGAAAATTGAATTTGCAAACGGTTCAGATTGGAGAAACAAAATTTGTTGTGAGAAAAGAAAGAAGCTTGTTTTAGAGGTCAGTCCTGAAACATTTAAAATTCCAAATTACATCTCACATTTTAGACAAAAATAAATTGGTGTCATGGTGACGCAGCATCTTCACAGAAAAGAGGTCTTCTTTGTTCTCAACCAGGCGCCTCTTTCTGTATGTCTGTTCTAGTGGTGTTAGTGTGGGGTTTTCTCTGGGTGCTCCAGTTCCCCCCAGATTAAAAAAATTATGTACATTTTGGTGATTGACAAACAGGCACATGAATGGGGGGGGGGTGTAGGGGGCTTGAGCACCTGCCCCTTTTGCTCCTTGACCCCAAGTGCCCTTTTGATCAATTCTTTTATTATTATTATATTATTATTATTATTTCCTAAGCCCTCTGTAATTTCATGTACATGTACTGAAATTACATCGCAAATTCTATTGTTTGCGAGTCTGACACTCCCCCATATTCTGACCTTTTATTCATCCATCCATATTGTTCTGCTTATCTGGGGTCGGGTCGCAGGGGCAGCAGCTTCAGAAGGGAGGCCCAGACTTCCCTCTCCCCAGCCACTTCTTCCAGCTCCTCCGGGGAACCCCAAGGCGTTCCCAGGCCAGCCGAGAGACATCGTCCCTCCAGCATGTCCTCGGTCTTCCTCGGGGCCTCCTCCCGGTGGGACGTGCTCGGAACACCTCACCAGGGAGTCGTCCAAAAGTCATCCTTACCAGAAGCCCAAGCCACCTCAACTGGCTCCTCTCGACGTGGAGGAGCAGCGGCTCTACTCTGAGTCCCTCCCGGATGACCAAGCTTCTCACCCCATCTCTAAGGGAGAGCCCAGCCACCCTGCAGAGGAAACCCATTTCGGCCCCTTGTATCCGTGATCTCGTTCTTTCAGTGATGACCCAAAGCTCATGACCATAGATATAGATGAGGGTGGGAACGTAGATCAACCAGTAAATCAAGAGCTTCCTTTTCTTTTGAGAACTTATCTTTTAACCTGCAGGGTTAGGGGAATGATTGGTTGAGTGTCCTCTGTACAGCTGGATTCAGGGTCTGGATCTGGTTTGTTGTTGGGGCTAGAGCTGCTTTCAAAGCAAGCAAAATGTGTTGACCCGAATGAGGAGGGAGAATGATGTTTTTCTCATCTTTCACAGGGCGCGAGGGTTGTGTTGAGGTTGTCCTCAATACACTGCTTTTATTGCCTTTTTGCATCTGTGATGCCTCAATGTAAATTGATTCTTGTAGTCCTGTACCTCTCCTTATCTCCTGACCTCAGTGCTGAGTTTTGCGCTCTGAGCAGCTGTCACACATCTCTTGTGAACCAGGGCTTATAGCTGGGGAATACTTTGTTTTTTTTTTTTGCAGTGACGATGTCTGTGCCAAGGTTGATGTGAGACAGAACTTAGGTGGCAATTATTGAGTGTTCAAAGAGTTCACTTGTTGTCCTCAAAACAGTCCCATAGGACAGGAAAAACGTCCTTAGTTCAATTTTGCTTCTCCATAGTTCTGAAGTGCAGTTGATGGGTTTGTAAGGTGGAATTAGAAAAAGGGACTGATGATGTAATGGTCTGAGATGAGGTGACGATTGAGGTTTGTAAGGCACACAGGAACGATTCTGTAGATCTGCTCTAGTCTTTAATGCCCACATTCTTGTGAAGTCTTGACAGAACTGTCAAGGTTGGAATAAATGAATCACATTCTCTGTTTCATAGTGAGAATACGTCATTAGGGGAACAAGAGGCACCAGGATGCTCTGAGGGAAAACAACAAGGTAATGGAGACAATGTGATTCTTTGGGCACAACAATGACTTTTAGTTGTTCACGTCGCTTTCAAATTCCACTGACGTCAAATAAACCAGTCTTGTTCGCAATTTGCATGACTAACATGATCTGTTGTCAACATTATGTGTCCAGATACTACAACTCATCTTCAGGGGTCTGGTACTGTTCACTTGCAATGGGGGGTTGCTGGCAGGTGGGGAACCAACACACAGTTAGGCAGACTGATCATAATCTCATGTCTGATTGGTATAGTTCTGTTTGATCTACAGTCAGAAATGGGTAACAACATGATTAAATTGAAGAAATGAAGGAGAAATCTAAAACACTCCTTTTCTCTGTTCTGTATCTGTGGGCCTTTTTTCTTTGCTTACTGCACGTACAGTTACAAAACTATGTTCAGTATCTGTCGTAATCCATGGGGAGATGCCAGACTGGTGGCTTCACAGTCCAACAAATCCCCAAACACTCACAATACGTGACTGGGTGGATTTCTGATGGAGCTGAATTTTAATAAATACTTACACAACAATGACACCTGCTGGTGAAACTGGATCATGCACCATCATAGAATGCACTTTCCTTAACACTGGAGATGGCAGTAATTTACCCCCAAAAAAGTATGTTGGGAGTTATTTCTCGTTAAAGACCTGTAACTGTAACTGTGGCTTTAATGTCAGCAACTCAACTCATTCGTTGTTAGGATTTCATTTCCTAATGCTGAATACTGCTGGACCGGACTAATTACCTGATGGGAAATGTTTGTGCTTCATTCTGAAATAGGGAATTGCAAACCTTGTAGCTGCAGTTGGGGAGCGTTTATTTCAGCAACACTGATTATCTAATCGGCAGCCTACTTCAAACCTGTGGTAACCGTCAAGCCAGGAGCACTGATAAGCATCAATTATTCAAGCCAGGTCTTTTAACCTTCTAATCAAATGTTTGATATGTAAACAGTTCTCAAATAAATGTGATTTTTAGGGTTTGATTTTGTAGAAGCTCTGAGGTAAATGTGTAAATGTCTGTGGTTTTTTTGTAACCCTGCTAACTTTTACCAGTTCTGTGTGTAAAAAACGCTTACAAAAAATGATTTTAATCGTAGTTGACTAAGAACTCTAAATAATGAAATTCACAAGAGGGTACAAACTCTTCAAGTCTGCACGAATAGAATTTCTGACAAATCCTCTTAACGCGAAAAAAGAAGAGCTCAATGAGAGGTTATAAAATCCTTCCTCGTATGAGAATCGAGTCTGTGTCCTTGACTGTGTGAATGTGACTCCCTCTGGTTTTGTGCTGAGTGGTTCATTTCACAAGCTTTTATCTCCTTTCATTTGGCTATTCCTCCCAAATCAGCAGGTTTAGCTACATCGACTGAAATGATACACCTGCTTGACATTAAAGGAAACGTCTTCCACATGTTTAAAACCACAATCCCACAGTTACAAGACGTTCTTTTACACCACCGCCGCCCCTGAAAAACAGAATACAACAAGATACAAAATGAATTTGTATATGAAGAAAGCCCAGCGTACAAAATGAGACTTCAAATGATTTCACTGGATTACATGCCGACTCTCTCAACGGCTTAAGTCGTATTCATTCACGGCAACATCAAACTGACATTTACCCTGGACAGAATTCTCCTTTCAAAATGCAGGAAGACATCTTTCATCTTTCAAAGTCTGCTGAATAACACAGCTCAACAAGGCAAGGCGAAATGTGTTGAGGTGAGGCCTGGTTTACAGACTTTAAGATGGACAGTTTCACTTAAAAATCTACGGAAGAGAATGAGGGCCACATAATTTACTTTTTCTTTTTTAAAATCTGAATTCTGGCTTTAATCTTCTGAAATTAAACTTCAAAATTCTTGGGGGGAGGGGGGGGAATGTCAGTTTTTTTCCCCCCAGTGGCCCTAATCCTTTTCTGTAAAAACCTGTTTGATTCCATTTTAGAAATTACCTCAGGAGTTTGTAATACTCCTTTAATGTTGGTTCTTTTTTAACCTCAGTTACTTCTTATAGAGATTTTGTACTCTTTTCTTTAGTTACAGGAGCTTGCCTAATATTTGATAGAATTGCTTCTCAAGCTGTAAGGCTTGGGTCAAACGTATTGGACATTTTGCAACAAGCTCAAAATGGCAGTTTACCAAAATTGTGACCCATTCCTCCTGATAGAGCTGATCTAACTAAGTCTGTCAGTGACCTTTTCACCTTTCTAATTGCTTAGAAATTTTCCATAAGCCCAACATGGGCAAACAGCTCTAAACACAGACGATTTGTGTCTGCAGCCCAGGTTTGGTGGGGAATCGATCAAGAATAAACACCGTTTTTTAAAAATATTTCATGCTTTGTGCAGCAATTGTCACATCAGGGATTCATGTTGGAAAAGAAGAGCTGCCTTAATAATTTGAAATCAAAGCTCGAAGCAGTGGCAGAGAAACTCAAAAGATCAATTTCTGCAAAACCTAGATTTATTGTGAATGGGTTTTTTTTAATCCAATCTCACCCACTTGGTTTGCTTTTATTATTTTTAGGTTGTTTCTATGCATTAAGCCTAGTTTGTTAGTACGGGTGAAACAAAAACTATCAGAAAACACATGCTGTTTCTTTCAAACATCTCTTCATAATAAAAATCTTCCACAATAATATAAAGCAGGCAAGATAAAAGCTCTTCAGAGGGAGACTGGATTTACACATTTTATCACTTATGAAAGGACAAACTGAAACCACTAATCAGCTATTAATTTGATCATTTCTTAAACAGTCCCACTGTAAACGGATTTGTTACGTAGTTTTGTGTTGCCACCGAGCAAAATCTGTAGTTGTACATAAACTCAAAATTTTGAATCCAAGTCATCTTTCTTTTTCCACTCCCTTCGATATCTTGTCCGACCTCAAATCTGCAACCATATTGCACTCCATTGTTCTCTTTTCTAGCTCATTCATTGCCTCATTGTCTTTCTCCACTCCCACGCAGTTTTTGAATCAATACACTCTTGGTTCTGCCCATTTCGTTGCCAGCCTGTTTTCCCCTCCATCTGCCCCTCAGCCTGTTTGTGCTTCCTCTCTGCTCAACATAAACAACAGTTGGTTTACCCGCACTCCATCCCTGTTGCTCATCCCCGGCAGATTGTTGTGTTTGTCATACAAACAGTCACTGAAAGCTGCTTTTTGTTTTTTTCTTAAATGAGAGCCAAAAGTCATAGCAGAATACATTAAATCAAGAGCCCATTAATGATAATGGGAAGACGCCTTCTAAATAGAACAAAGCCTAGAAAGAGGCTTGGGCTGCGATCTGTTGTAAATCTTAAAGGCAAATTAATTGCTTTTTTCGGGAAAAAGAAAAAAAAACTAAAAGAAAAGAAAAAAAAAGGAAAGAAAAAGTTCTTTGGAGAAAAATCTATTGCAAGGCTTTTTGGTAAAGCCACTTACAGACAACGATGATGGCCCAAAGCACACAACTCAGATCAATACTTAGCTTTGAGACCGCCAGAGTGAGTGATAATTTACACACCTGGATGTTCAGAATAAAGGCATGGTAAAATACTCTCCTGATAGCTAATATGATCACATAATCTGTGATAGAAAAATAAAGTGTTTGTCCACACAAAATACTTAATCCACGGATCTCAAATTGTGGTACGTATGTTTCTTTTAGTCATGCTCTGAAGAAAATTCGGTGTTAGCTTTTAGCAATATGCTAGCATAAGCCAATATAACTTTAGATTTTTAAGTAACTATGATTTAACACGTTATGTTGCCAAAACCATAATTCACACGCTCTTCCAAGTCAATAAACTAAAGTGTTTCCATCACTTCCATGTACATTTGGGAAGCAATTGGGAACAATATCAACTTTTTAAAAGGTAGGGCACTAACGATCAGAGAGCACATAGACTAATGTATAAAACAGAAAAAGTTCTCCCACTTTCTGCTGACTCTCTAGTTACAGACCACTTCGAGATTCTTTCACCCTGACTATCAATATATAAAACAGCAAAACAGAAACAGCTCCAAGTTTAGGGGAGCACACAGAAAACACACAGCTACCGGATACGGACATGGATGCACAGTGAATCTTTCTTATCCAGAAAAACTTCAATACGCGAGTTTAGAGACCTATCTGTTCTTTACGCTCAGTGAACTAAAGTTCACCGCATTTACGGCATATAGTTCCACAGAGGGTAGAACTAACTATTGAGGTCGCATAAAAAAAGGAAACTATAGGAAGCATTAAAAAGAACAAAAGGTAGTAAAACCTCATCTGAGAGACGTGATGCAAGCAAAGATTGAAAAATTGAAGGATGCAGGGACAGAAAAATGGGAGGTGGAAAGATGGCGATGAGGAGGGAAAGTAGTAACAATAGGACAGGAAAGAGGGACCCAGGACAAAGAGGACATGATGGAAAATTTAGGCAATATAGGTCAGCACATTGGAATACTGAAGACGGAATCCAAATGGTCCAAATGGTTGTCTAATCTACACATGTTATTTGGATTCCTGTGCTATCTAGAATTGGTCTCAACTATTTCAGTATTTCCAAAATTTATTGTGACAGAAGTATAGATCATATCACCAGACATTGAAGCAGTGGAGATGTGCTCTCTGGAGCTTTCTGGTGAACTATTCTGGGTTTTCAGGTTGAAATAATTCTCTACAAAAATGCAACGTTTGTTTTGAAATGCCCATCGATACGGTACTTGGAATCTAGTATTTTCTGACGTGGTGCTTGTTATTTAAAAGTTTAATTAAGAGTAGATGTAAAATGTTGCGTTTGCTGCGCTAAATAAAAACTATGGGTGTAAAACAACAAATAAGTTAAAACTGAAAGTACAAGACAGTCCCATAGAGTGGAGTCCGATACTGCAAGCGATAACCATGTTAGCAGAGTTGGAGCTGGAGCAAAACAAAATATAGTGCTCAAAAAAATAAAGGGAACATTTCACTTTAATTTTGTGTGGCTCCAAATCCA
>NW_006799971.1:3198454-3198871 GCF_000485575.1 Poecilia formosa
TAATAAACAGTACAGTTTCAATAGGCTCTCGCAGCGCTTAGCTGCTCGGGCCTAATAATAAACAGTACAGTTTCAATAGGCTCTCGCAGCGCTTAGCTGCTCGGGCCTAAATATGTTGATGTATGCAGGGTTCTCCCAGAGTGTTGCAGTCTGCTGAGAATGACTGTGCATGAATATTAGATACACAAAGATGCTTAGGGATTAGGCAGCTTCATGGATTTTTCACAGAGGGAAAAAATACCCAGAATGCTATAGGAGGTCATGCACCCAAATCTCGTGAAAACTTTGCCTGGTAACTGAGATATATATATATATATTGGTTTCTGTTATGAAACCAATATGTGCAGACATAGAGCACAGCTACAAGTACCTGGGAATACAGCAAGCAAATGGCAACCTCGATGAGGTCACAAGGAA
>NW_006799971.1:3198881-3234008 GCF_000485575.1 Poecilia formosa
AGAGAGAGAGAGAGAGAGAGAGAGAGAGAGATCAAATTAAAAAAAACTCATCTGCCAACTTTTAACAGGGAACTTCAAAAGTTGTTGATCTGGAATAATGATTTAAAAGTCTCTTGAGAAGTTTTTGAGCCATTTTTATGCTCTTTATAACAAACACCATTTCAAAAATTGCAAGTTGTACTCGCTTTTGTTGTCTTTGACAACTATTTAAATTGGCTTGATGTACTGAGACACTTGTGTGTAACAAATCTGCAAAAAAGAGGAAATCTAACTGGAAGGTTAGATTTCCTGGAGGGTGAAATCTGCAACACCTTCCAGTGTTGCAGTTAGCAAAAATAAATCTTTGCTAACTGCAGTTAAAGATCCTGCAAGGTGCTGATCTTAAGGGAGGCACAGGGTGAATTCAATGTGTCCACACTTTATTTGTAAATAGTTTTGACAAAATATGTATACTGCTTTCATTTTCCTTCAAAATTGTGTGCTTCATTGCAGTCTGTGGTTGTAACAAGACAAAAATGAAAGGTACTGTAGATCATGTTCACAATACAAATTAGCAACCTAAGGAGCATTGCAGAGAAGAATTCAGACTGCAAATTCACTCTGTGGCAAATAATCTGAGTGAAAACAGATATCAGTAGCTAATTTTACTCTCTTTGATCAGTGCGCTGCTTTGGAAAATTATTCCATAACTGTGCAGACGCCCGATCTTGCAGAGAGGTAGATTTGGATGCCTGATAGCCTTGATTGGCATGCCCCCGGCTTCCTGTGGGACTGCCGTGTCATTTGGGGAAAACAAAGAGGAAGGATATTCATTAGGAGTCGAATATGAATCACAGTCACAGCGTTCTGGTTCATAAATACTACTCTATCCTCCTTTGTTTGGCAGAGAACACAAAACATTTGCCGGCACGTATTTAATATGTCTTGGTTTTACTTGTTTGGGATTTTAAAGGTTTATTACTTACAGTGTACACTTAGGATTTCAATTTACCTAGAGTGCATTCATGTCAAAAATAAAATGAAAAGTTATTCAGTCATGCACAATTAATAATTTAGAGGGCATTTGATTACTTAAATAAAAGTGATGGCCATAGATTTTGATGGTGGGTCATTTTTTTTCTTTGTTTTGCGATTTCTATATCAACAAATAATAAGATAAGTTTCAAGACACTATATCTCCAATTACACCAAATATATTTTAGAATTTCATATCTACAGCTTAACTACTACAGAGTAAACTATGGATATTACTTTGGACCCAGATCCTCAGATATGATTACTCATTTTTAATCTCAACAGGGCTTCATGCTTCAGCTTATCCATCTGCTTTGAGAACATCTCGACATCATTAAGATCTGGGGAGTTTCCAGGCCACTGATGCAAAATGTCACTCTTTAGAAGCCTACTTTTTTATTTTGCCCTGTGATAGTGTGCTGCCAAGCTAAAAATTACATGATGTCGGGATTGTTTGAAGAAGTTGCTTCTTTTCTTCCATTATTTATTACTGCGTTAATCTAGATCAACGAGATCACTTCTTTGGACAAGAAGCAACTACAAACTAAACTGTTGCGGGATACATTTCCTTCACCGCTGGGCATGGGATGGTATGATAATCGTAGCAGGTATAAAAATATCACGGTTTTACGGTACACAAAGGACAGAAATCACAACTATGAGTGCGTGTACAGGAAATGTGCATTTAGTTAGAGAAGTCTTCAGGTAAAGCTACCGAAACACTCAGTTCTTAAAATTAATCAAATGCTCAACGTAACAACTCCAAAACAGTCATTCAGATAAGTGAGTGTAACATGGTAATATTTCTTTAATTGATGCTAGAAGCTAATGGCATTTCGTTAATTTCGAGATAAACTTTAGCTTACCTTGTTGAATTTAGCAAGACGCCGCAGTGAGTTGTGTCCCCTCCTCTGGTTGCCACTATCTGTAAGCAGTTTTGCATGTAGGGCAACCTTCTCCCTTCAAGTTGCCATTTGTCTAATTAACGGCGATTTCATATAGCAGTCTTTGTTCTTTGAGACAGGGTGCGCGCGGGAGGATTCGGCGGGATTTGCAAAGCTAGTAGCTAGCAAAGGAGCGCGAGGGCAAGACTCATGGTACTGCAGAGACCGGAAGAATTTGATCTGCACTCTACCTTTGACCAGACATAAAATAAATAAATAAAAAACGATTGTCCCGTCATACCATAGGAACGGTATGACGGAAAGTTTCAGTGGTTTTGAAACCGTAATTTTTAATATGGCGGTATCCTTGAAAAAGAGGATTGAGAACAACCAAATATGGGTCAAAAGATGATCAGTATTGCACAGTTTCAACTTTGCTCAGGTGTTTTAAAAGCAATCAGTTATATTGTTTAAGATCATAAGTAAGAATATTAACAATAAAAACTCAGCAAATATATTTTTAAAAAGTACATCAGTGTAATAGGCTTTTTAGTTCTTCATTTTCTTGATGAAAATATAGAAATTATTTTTTTAACCACTAGGAATATGAATAGTTTAGATTTACTGTTCAAAGATTAAATCACATAACTGATTTAAGAGTATGAAACAGTCAGTTTTCTATAGCAAATTTATTTAAAAGGGTTTACATAAAAATGGCACCACTTAAATTAAACTGCTTTTTTTTCCTTTTACACAACCACCATATTTGTATATAAATAGACAAAAAGATTTGAAAACTCATTTCATGCAGTCCACCATCAAATATGGGTAGTATGTAAAATCTTCTGGTTGCACAACATTTACTGTTTTTGAAACAATGTGGAGAAAATGGCAAAATGTGTAGACACAAAGACACTAAAATTAACTTAACTAGAGAGTCTTTATGGTTTCTAAGCAAAAAAAAAATAGGGTTTGTCTATGATTTAAAATCTGCAAAGGAAAATATGAACAATAAAACCAAAATCTTATTACTGAAGAGAAACATTTAATCTTGTATGTCACCATTTAACAAATCCTCTTTCTGAAGTCAGAAAATGGCTGCTTCTTGCTCATTTGTGTAGACTCCAAAATAAAAAAGAGCAGCTACGACTTGGTGACTTAAATAGGTTCTTTCTTGGCATCTGATGTGCGTTGTTGAGTCGTTACAGTGAGACTTCTGGACCTACGAGTTATCATCATAGATCAATAACAGCTGGATGGCTGCAGTTCTCAACATGGTTATCCTGGGTTCGATTTCTGGTCTTCCCCTTCTCTAACCACCCAGCTTCCTGTCTATTTACTGTTCAATAGAGGCCACTAGTGGCAAAAACATCTTAAGGAATATAATCAAATAAAAGACTACAGGAAAACAAAAACTAACAGTTTGAATCTAGTTAACATTTCTTTAATGTTAACTGAAACAAAATTAAATTGTAAAGACTAAACGTATTAGACTGCAAAAGAAACTGAGGAAATGAGATAAATTGGTTTTTCTATTAGAGGATCAAACCTCAGCAAGATTGATTTTTTTTAATGGAGAGAAATTTCTTCATTTACAAACGTGTCATGTGATTAAAAATGCAACAGAAGCTACAATTTTCAGGCATCTTCTTTTCAATTCCCAAAACACTGCCAAAAATCAACACCATTTTCTCACACCAAGAACATCTTAAGCAGGGATTTTTTAAAACCAGCTAACATCATTGATAGGGTGAACTAATAAAGGAACTCCATTTATTGAGTCAGAGATCTATGGCCAACCATCCACACGCCGTTAAGGCAACGGCAAAACCAAAAATGACTTCCAAACAACCGAAAATGTAGTGCCTGCCCAAATTTACTTGTTCGATGCTACCTTTGTTCCATCCAAAAGGAACGATGAGGGCAGCTTACAGTAATAGAAAAGAAAAGTTTTGCAGACTGGAGGCTGGGCAAAAAAAAAAAAAAAAAAAAAGATGCCTCTGGTGGAAGTTTTGACAAATTACAAATATGGAGAATGTTGCAATGCACAAATGCAAACATGTTTTTAACTTGACACCACCTTTCACAGCCTGTCGAGAATTACACCTTCTATTGTAGAAACAACAGATGGGGAGCCAATGTTTTTAAGAGAACCGGATGATGAGGCAGGAAAGCTTCAGCCTTTCAGGATAAGCCTGCTGCTCCTGTGGGCATCGCTGAAGACATGGCTGCGGTATTTTGACCTTTCCCTCGATGTCTCTGACCCCCTCGCCGACGGCCTCCGCCTCCCGATTTCAGCTGCAGACAGACATCAACACCACGCTGGATGTTAGGAGAAATCAGGTGAATCTGGTTGGTGTTAATGGGAGAATGCAATTCTGGGCAGTTGTGACCACATCTCAAAAAAAAAAAAGAAAACAAAACAAAGGTTAAGAGAAAATTATGACAGCAAGAAAAACGTATGGGATTAGATTGATTCAGGGTGTTTGAAGTCCAGGAAGTTTCTACGTTAAACCTGCTGACGTCGGTTGATGTCCGTTCTGCTCGTGCCAACGTTTGCAGTTGGAGTTGGGATTCATTTTCATACCAAAAATAAGTATTGAGTGCTGCATATTTTTAAAGTAGAGATGTCAGCTTAAATTAGAATCTACTTAAAATCAAAAACACAATTTTTTTAGACAACTACATAAAATTATTTAAAAAAAATAGGATGTTCTGTTTAATAAGCTGCAATGGTGTTTAGTCTATCTAGATGTAAATGTCAAAATAGCAATAAATAAATGTCATTGCATAATTGTAAGTGTAATAATCAATACATTACTTTAGGAAGAATTATTTATCTGTTTAAAATTATGTTTTAAGTTCTCTGTTTTATGACTACGCAAAGTTATTAACCTTGTTCCTGAAAGACATGCTTCCTCTACATCAGCTGGAGTCAAGAGTGACCAAGCTTTCTGACGTCAAGTTTCTCTGCAACTGTTAGTGTGCGTGGGTTGTGAACGCAACATGAAAAAGACAGCACGAGTGTGTGCAGTCTGTGGCATTTCTCCACTTCTCAAGAGAGGAATCTGCCTATGAAAAAGAATTTGTTAGCCTCAGATGCTGTGTGTGAGGTGTAGCAGCCAGTTGCTATATGCTAGCTGATATGTATAATATATAAGAAACTGACACAGTGTCTTAAAGAGGAAGATTCCTTGGTACGGATAAAGACGAAGCGTCTCGCTCGGGGGACCCGTTGTCAGTCAAAACTTATTACTCACTAAGCTACTGCTGTCTGAAGGCTCACTAATAATCCAGCTACGCAGAGACAGGATGGCAGTCCTCTGGGTTCTGTTGGCAATTTGATTGACACAAAAGGTGTACTGTCTAGTCGTGTCACACTTTTACCATTAACATAGACACAGATGCCTTGTTGCTCACAGATGTGCTCCTATGGGGAATCCACTAGGCATGCTCAGGTGGCTAATGGTAGCTATTAAAAAAAAAAAAAGGCAAATATCATCTTAATTAAAGCTCAGCTTAAATATCTGATTTTACTTTTCAAAAGGAAAGGTAACATAGACAAAACTCCAATATTAGAAACATTTTATAGCTATGCACAAATAGTGTAAGAACCAATTAAATTTTGCTACTGTTATTAATTTTGCAGAGTCCAGATATTCAGGTCAGGTAGTAGCAACCCACAAACAAACTGCTGAAAGATGCAGTGTGTGTGTGTGTGTGTGTATATGTGTGTGTAAGTATATATATATATATATATATATATATATATATATATATATATATATATATATATATATATAATTGATAAATTAGACTTGCATAGTGAGAAGGCAGAGCTTGATTTTTTCCACAGATTATCTCTCATGTTATAGTTTTGACAAATATGTAAAAAACTTTTCTTTTTTTTTACATATTTGTATGTAACATTAGATAAATGCTACATACTGCAGCTTTAATAGAATAAATTAAAACCTTAGTGTCGTAATGTAGAAATGTGTGCTCTGCCTCTTTCGGCTCCCAAATGGAGGTTAAAGTTTAATTGGAGACTTCTGTGCAAGTCTAATTTATCATTTCAAAAAGGTGTGCTTATCACAAATGACTTGTTTTCATGGTTTTTTTATTGAAACAAAAATGATTTAAAAAAAAAACAGTCACTATTCTTCAACATTTTTATTGAACAGTTAGTTTATTGGGGGGAGAGGGGGTATATAATAATGTTATTCTGCCTTCATCTTTGTGGTCTCTCAATGTTTTTGAGAACTGCCTGATGCTGCATTGTCTTTCAATTTTTGTTGATTTGTTCACTTTTTCTGTGTACCACTTTAAGTCACTGCTTTCAGAGCCCGCCCCCGTCTTTACCTTGTTTTCTTTGTTGTCGTCTTTACATAGAGCATCTTCCTCTGCCACTGTCTAACGCAGCATGTTAAGACAGCGAGAGTGAGAAGAGCAGGACAACGATGCAGTTAAAGCACAGAAAATGAGTGGCAGAAATGACGGGAGGAAAAAAATTGAAATGAAATCACAGTTAATGATAAGGGAGGGTATGTGTAAGTAAAGACAGATGTAGAGTACAATGATGGCCAATGGAGGTCAAAACAAAACATGTATGCCAACCAAGAAGGATGGGAGGGAAGGAAGTGTAGAAGAAACAGAAAAGCACAACAAATTAGCAGGAAAGATTTGAAAAGGTCAAAATACACACAAAAAAAAGCTTCAAATGCAATTTTGAAAAGCCATCAACAGTCAATTTATGTTTCTTGAAACACAAAGTTCAAGGCAAATAAACTGTGACAAGAACAGCAATACTCTTCTGAGTGGAAGAGGTCACTGACAAAAAAGGACGACTGTTTTCAGGATTCAGTGGACCCCCGTCTTTTGGCGGTTCAGTAATCACAGATTCTCACATTCGGTCATTTTTCTGTGGAACATAACTCCAAATCACTTGTTGAAAATCAGTGTACTTTTAATTTGAAGAATTTTCTTTAACACCGGAATGACAAAAAAAAAAAAAAACATGCCTCACCAACTTTCTTATTGAGAAATGTTTGTTGCAAGTGAAGTAGTGTGAGACCGTCTGGCTCGTGTCCTTCTATAAAACACCCAGATGAAGCCGGGCACTGATGACTCACCGATGCCAGAGTTGGACTTAGCGGTCGGGCTGTTGACCCCGCGTCTTCACTCCCTGACGTTCCCTCTCTGGAAGACTTCCTACTGACCTGACACTTGGCCTGCTGGGCTTTGGCAGCTTGTGTGCTCACCGACTGGAGGAGCTGGGAACATGGCTGGTTAGTTAGTTCTATTTGCTAAATGCGTAGCTATTATTAACAATCAGGGACTACTTTGTTTACTGGTGTAAACTGAAACAAATGGACAGCCACGAGGCCCATTACCTTGGTGATGGTGCCAACGGCTTTGGTGCGACCTTCCCTGAACACGAGCTTCTGATCACAGTGCAGATACTCGGGTGTCTTAATGAAGCGAAAATGGACTGAAGCCTTGTCCCCTGTCCTTAGGCAGTCTTTATTCATGGTCAGGATCGTGGCGGTCTGTCTGATGCTGCCACAGTGGACTACGAGATGCAAAGTCAATAACACGTTTACTTGGACAAGCAGGTTTTATGCAAGAGAAAAGGCTTGTGTCCATACTGCTTCAACTCACCCATGGCCTGGTACCTTGGAGATATTGTGGTTGGATGGTGAAGCACCAAGATCTCAGCCTCAAACTCCCAGGTAGCCTGAGGCATTAGCTTTGGAGAGACCATCACCATTCCTTTCCTGATTGACGACCTCTTAATCTGAAGACATGAATGGAGGGTGGAAACAAAACCAAATATCACTAAAGATAAAACGAAAAGGTGATTTTTGATGCAGAACAACTACAAAAAATCTAAAACCTAGCTTAAGTCGTTACAAAATGACTTTTTCAGAGGTGACATTTCATATACTCCCCTCGATAAAGGTCTAAATGTTTCCCTGCTGACCTTCTTCAGAGCAAAGGATGCAGTCTGTCCACCGTGGACCTCCCTGACGGGCATCCTTTTGCGGTGGATGGACTTCACTGCGATGGGGATGAAGGTACCGAGCGGGTCTGGGCCTAAGAGTAACGTGTCATTGAGTCGTATCAATCCGCGCAGCGTCGTACCAGAAACCACCGTACCCACACCCTGCCAAAGAAGAAGATCGACATGAGATCAGGAGCCGAACTAGGCCTCGTCACTGCCAGAACACTCTGATTGGCCAAGTGCTTCATAGCTTCGTCGGTGCTAAACTAAAGGGAGTATTTAGCACTTTTTTAAATAAAGTCTCAGCAATTTTTCATTCACAAACCTCAAAATCTAGGGCCATCAAACCTGAGTAGGACTGAAGAGAGATTTGCTCAAATAGCTAAAGATTTATGAAACTTTTATTTTATACGGTTGAAAATAGAAGTTTACATACAACAATTAAGACATGATACTTTTTAACGTCCAAACCAAAGGCAATGCTACCAGATACTGAGGAGATGTATGGAAGTTTCTAATTTTCAAGACAGTAATTAATAAATCTGACATATTTTCTCATTATTTAGATATTAGGCAAATATAAATAATTTTGGTAATTCTAACTAACCTAAAGCAAGATTTCATCTGATTTCACTTCAGACAGCAAGAGAAAAGGTGAGTCTTTTATTTAGTGAATATAAACTTCTTGCCTATCTGTAGGTGAAAACACGACAAAAAAGTAGCGTATTCAAGTCACGGTTGCCATTGGCAACAACTTAAAAACACACAAACTTAATAAGCACAGTATGTATACGAGCAAAACTTGGATCCTTGTGGATTCGTCGATGCCTTAATCCATTTCTGAAAAAAAAAAATGGTGGAGTCTTACTTTCACTAAAACTAAAACATTGTTTCATACTTATTGGAAAGCATTGATTCTACAAAAAAAACATCAGCCTTTATTATTAACAAGGACATTAATATAAGGTTCATGAGGACGCTTCACTTTCTTCATAGATTTTTTTCTCTAAAAACATGTAACCAAGCAGAATGTTACCGCTTTTAAATTCTGCTTAGATGGTTAAAAAAAAGAGAGAGAGACAAAATACCCTGTGCACAAACACACACACACAGAGTGCATTCATGCAATTCAGAGTTTTATTTGTTTTCTACATGACACTGTGGGTGGCATACATCAGAACTGACATCAGCAGTCACCTGTGGCAACAAAGTGTCAAAACAGAGTTTCTAAATTGATTCAGCTTTAATGTTTGGACCTCTCTCTGGCCCCTCGCTGTAAATCACTTTTCGAACTTTTAAAGACCTCTCACAGCGGGCAGCCGAGTGTGCAGCCGAGCGGTCAGCGAATGCCTTACCGGTACAGAGTACGTGTCGTCAATTTGGAACTCTGCGGGCTCGTCGTTGTTGAAAGTGGTCCTCGGGGAGAGCAGGTTCAGGAACATCTTCAGCAGGTCCATGTTCTCCCCCGTCACGTTGGAGATTTGGAAAATGGGACACATCCTTAAAAAGACGAGAGAAGTTCAGTGGTGAGTATATTTAAAAAGTCTGACCTACCGATTCCAATTTGTTTTGTCTGAAAAGTCACCCAGTTTAATGACAAAGTTGCTCAGTTAGCAACGGTGGGGTGAGGATCGTCAACCACGCATGTAGATCAGTCACCATAAGTTTTTCTGGACGATAAATCATCCCAGAAGTTATTACAATAAACGATGAAATTGTTGGTTTGAGACCGTTTTTAAGTAATATAATGATAATACAATAATAATGTATTATCATTAACGTTGAGAACGTCCTTCTCAACGTTCAATAAAGTTTAATTTCTAACAAACATTTGACTTTTGAACTGGAAGACATTTTAAAAATCAAAAATACATAAACAAAAACAACAAATAATGATGGGTAATCATCATTACTCCTCTGGAAGCTTACCTCTCTGAACTAAAGTTGGAGGCGGTGACGACGACGTCATCCTTGTTCTGGACCAGAACCGGTATTTTCCTGCAGCCTGGGGACTTTAATAATCTTTGTAGTAATTTTAGTGTTTCTGTCGCAACAAAAAAGAAAATTAAAAACAAGTGTTTTTACAAAGTGTGCAAACATCACAGACCAAAAATAACAGACTTCAGGACCAGGAAGCAGGAAGCGGTTTAATGATGCCAACATGTTATCCACTGTGACAGGTCAGATTTCTGACTCTTCTATTCCATAATTTTTCTCACACAAACCTCTTTTGTGTTACGTTGAAACCTCCCCTGGTTCTGCTGGTTTAACTGGTTTACTTCTAGAGTAAGTTTTGTACCTGCTGATTACAATTAATTATGAAACTATGAAATCATTTAAAAGCCGAGAAGAATTTAAAACGTAGATATAGATCAGGGATCTGCAACCTGTGGCTCCGGGACCACAAGTGGCTCTTTGCAACTTCCACAAAGGCTCAAGCTGATATGTCTAAATACAGCTTTAATTTTAACAAATTTATATTTTTATCCATTGTTAATGGAATAACGTCATTGAAATTCCACAACATTGACTCCAAAAGTAGCGTTGACATATATTTTATCTATTTTTTTGTCATTAGCTTGAAAATGTGCTTTTTTTTTTTAAATATAATTTTCCACAAATATCAACATCCTACAGCAGAAAATGTATTTATCCTCTTTTTCACAAGGTTTTGTGTTTTTGTTTATTTGAAAACCTCAAAAAAGAAATAAAAATGTTAGTTCTTTAATAATAACACATTTATTTTAGTAGATATTTCATCAAAAATTAAAAGCTGCCTTCGATCAAAAGGCTATGTAACAGTTGCGACTCTAAATGAGCCTCTTAGCTGGACTGAAGGCAAAAACAATGAATATTGTGGAATTACAGGTTATTTCTTTTTTCAAATTACATTAGACTTGAGCAGTGATGTCAGTGATTCCAAAGAACACAAAGCTTTTAAATCATAAGTATGAATGGAAGCAAGGCGATGGATAACCTGATGGACGTTTACCAATAACAATGACATTTTGTTAACACTGAATCTAACCAAAAAGTGCATAAAATGGAACTTGCATCTCTGGCTTTATCATGAATGCATCCTGCAGCGTCTCCTTACCTTGCAAGATGTTAGCTGGACACATATCTATCTTTGTAACAACTACAAACACCGGCACATTCAGGGCCAACGCCAGGCCGAGATGCTCCTTCGTCATGCCAACTATGCCGGCGTTGCTGCCCACCTGTGAAAAAATGTGAAACCACAACAACAACAATAAAAAAAATGAGGTAAGATGCACTGTCACTTTCTTTCAAACAATAGCAAAAGCTAAAAAAAATGATTAAAAAACAGAAACACAAGAGTCACCATAAGCATGCAGAAGTCTGGCAGGTGGCCTGTCATCCCAAACACGGTGGTTTTCAGGTACTTCTCATGGCCGGCCAGGTCAATAAAGGTGATGACCTTTGAGGATTTCTCACAGATCTTAGTCCAGTCCAAGCCTCCGCCGTGGCTGTCTGGCTTGTTGACCACCTAAAGTAACAGAGGGACACAGAAGATACAAACATTAACTTTTTAGTTTTTTTTAAATCAATTTCTTTACATTGGATATGTTGGAACAAAGGTGCTCTTAATATATATATATATATTTTTTTTCTTCTTTTTTTGCTAAATAATGAAAACCAAAGTATGCCAATGACCCAAACATCAGGCCTGTCCTCCCACGGCTCACCTGACCCTCCTGGTCGAAGCCCAGGATGTCGTTGCCCACGCTGCTGGTCCTGCCGCTCTCCATTTCGTGCTTGTGTCTGAAGAGCTTCTGGCGGGCGAAGCCTCGGCCGTTGTCCAGCTCGCCATGGGTCAGCACACCGAGCAGGGTGCTCTTCCCAGCATCCACATTGCCAACAACTGCAACTCTATAGAGACATGATGACAGAAAGTCAAGGGTAGGTAATTAAAATTTCTGCTCTGGATAATCTCTACTGGGATATTGTATACATATTTGATCATTTAAAAACTCTCTAAATGTGAAGTCTTCACTTATTTATTGGTCCAGTACTCAATTGGTTCCCAGCTTATCTAAAGAACAGGTAACTTTTCACAGGAACAGGCATTAATCACATGTGGGGTACCACAAGGTTCAATCCTTGGGCCCCTCCTAATTTAATATCTACAAGCTCCCATTAGCTCAGCTTATAATAAGAAATAAGATTAGTTACCATAACTCACAGATGATATACAGCTCTACATTACAATGTCACCAGGTGACTCTGAACAGCTAGAAACTAGTGACCAGACCCGAAATCTGAGGGGAGTGATGGACTTAGACCTCAACCTTAGGAGACACACAAAGATGGTTACAAAGTCGGCCTTCAATCATCTGAGGATTAGAGGACTAGTGTCTCAGCAAAATCTAGAGAAACTCATACATCTTTAGTCGAATTGATTACTGCAACAGTGTCTTCAAATGTCTGGAAATTTGATCAACATATTTGATGTACATTAGCTTAAAGATTTTGATGACGGCATATAACAGAGTGTAACGTTTACTGCTGATTTCATAATTGGTGAAAAGCACTTTGAACTGTGTTGTTGCTGAAATGTGCTATACAAATAAACTTGAACTGACTTTATTCTATTTTTTTTTTCAAAGACATTGTAACAGTGAGTGGATGTGAATGAACACACATCACCATCCCTTTTAACACAGCATCTAAGGGCTAAATTGAATGAATTTCTTGAATAACAATATATTTTCCCTTTCGGGCACAAGAATGAAAACAAGAAAAGAAAGAAATAAAAATCAAAATGAAACAAGAGCGAGCAGCTGGCAGCCAGGTACACCAGGCTGACATACATTACTAACAGGCTTTGTGCTGTAATAACCTCATCTGTTAGTGCCACCGTATTTAGCATTAGGGGTTTTATGTGCTGGTATAACTGCAGTGGAAATGTGCTCACACTATAATCAGATAAAAAGTAAAAAAATATATAAAGTTATTATATTTCTCAATGTTCAAATATCAGCCAATCTAAGGGAAGAGTTATTAGTGGGCATTTAGGAAAGAGACAAAACAGAATTGAAAATAAATCTAGTAGAGTACTCCATCAGGTCAGTAGTCAGTGCAAAAATGACATAGTATTCCTGTCATTACAATCACAACAATGTGAATTAAGGCTGGACAATAAATTAATAACAATATATATCACAATAAAGACAAGATCAATATCAATAAATAGTACATGTGATCAAATGTTCAATGAATTCACTGAATTCTGATTCAGAACCGCACAGAATTCTGGGGGATGTAGGCAGAGGAAAGACTTTAGCCGCTCAACCTTGAGCTAAGCAAGGCTGGTGGCAACCTGACAGGTTGGTTGCCTAGCAACAACCCATCAGGTAACTCGTGCAGCAGCGGTTTCAGGTTTTGCTGCTTAAAAAAAAAACAAAACAAAAAAAACAACGGTGTAGAACAAAGGAAGGAAATGGAGAACAGGTTGAGAGGAAGCTGTGGGTAAAACAGGATAGGTGACGTAACCAGTTTGGTGACATTTCAGATATTTAAAAACAAAAATAACTAATCAATAACGATTGGTAAAGACTGATGTGAAACCTTTATGTCGTGGTGAGTTTTTCAACCCAAATATCAATGTGGGAGTGAATAAGTTTGTCTTCTTTCCACTCCTTTTCAAGTTAAATACATTCTTCTTTATGCCTTAATAAAATATATTACTGTATTTATTTGTGTATAAGTGGGTGTATATTTTCTTTGTTCCTTTTTTTAA
Source organism: Poecilia formosa (assembly GCF_000485575.1). NCBI lineage: Eukaryota > Metazoa > Chordata > Actinopteri > Cyprinodontiformes > Poeciliidae > Poecilia > Poecilia formosa. Next base: position 3,212,548 of record NW_006799971.1, read on the forward strand.
TATGTATCATTTTCTTTTATGTGGCTCAAAAATATAAAGCAGTAACAACCTAACTGCCTCGTATCTGGTTGAATGAAGGTCGTCATAGCAGCTCATTAGTTTGAGTTGAACAACATTTTGCTTTTGAGATGAAATGACTCCACTCCACCCATCCCAACCATCATGGAGGTAAGAGGTTAACTTCCACTGAGAGACTGCCACAGATGCCCCAGCACTCTCCTTCACATGGTTTAAATGCCACAGACACACTGAAACCCATCAAAAACTCTCAAAAGCACAAAGAGAACATCCGAACTGAACACAAAAAGGCTCCGGCCCAGGAGGAAACTGTGTCAAAGTCATGAATATTTCACAAAAGCTTTTCGTCTGCAGTAGCAGATGGAAAAAAGTAACACATTCAGAACAAACTTTACAACGTCTGGACGAATCTTCCTCGACCTCATCACCAATTTATATTACTAGGCCTGTTCCTGGAATCCAGAATAATTCACACCTCACTTCCAGGAAATCCTGCTCCCCGACTCGCCGGCGGATGAGGTAGTCCCGAATCTTCCCGCCGCTTTCCATCCTCTCCCTCAGCAGGATCAGGTCAGCCTCGATCTGCTCGCACAGCGACCGCACCGTGGCCACCGACGCCTCCATGTCCTTCTCATCCAGACCGTAATCGCCTCCATCTGCACAGAAAACGACGAGACGGCGCTTACTGGACAGCGGGACTGAAGCAGTGACAGTCCTGTGAGAGGGCAGAGCTCAACTGAAAGACTTAAAACGTATAAAATGGTGGAACAAAAGATTTATGGGGATGTCAGCATAGAAATTTGAAAACTTCAATTACCGTGACCCTAAACCACCCCCTGAAACGACTTAATTATAGCGTATTACCTTCAAACAAAGAAAGAAAACCAACCATTTTGTTTAACGCTGCAAAAACAAAATTTTACCAAGTATTTTTGTTCTACTTTCTTGTGCAAATATCTCAGTACACTTTAAACAAGTCAAAAATAACTTAGAAGTAACTCTTCAGAATGACAGGAGCTTGTTGTAAGTCAATAATTCTTTAATATTTATGGAAAAGTACAAGGGGAAAAAAGTCTTGTTATAAGTGAAATAATCTTTCAGAGCAACTAGTACAATTTTATCAATATCAAGAAATTGTTTGCTTAAACCAAACTCCTAAATCTAATGGTAAAGCTACTTGTAAATTAGTTTTGTCTTACTTCAAGTGTACTACTTTATTTGCACAATAAACTCGACTAAAAACACTTGGTGAAATTGTGTGTTTTTGAAAGTGTAGATACTAAAGAGGTGCGTTCACTTCAATAGAACATTTTTCCAAGAAAGAGTCGGATCAACGTCCATCGTGCTTTATGCAGCTGCGACGTACTGCTGTCCAATTGCAGACAAGAAAAGCTGCGATACCCTGAGAGATGAAGACATTTACTCAGGTCAGCTGGTAATCTGGGCAGAATAGGAGCCGTGAACAACCACATGTGTTTTCCTGAACAAGCGGCAGTCACTCTGCAAAGCACTGACAAACGAAACCCTTTTACATACGCGCTACAGGCCCCCCCCTCCCCCGACCAGAATGCCACATAGGTCAGGCATGCTGCTGTAACGGGCAAAAAGAAGTCTGGCTGCCAACAAAAGGCTCTCGTGTGTGTGTGTGTGTGTGTGTGTGTGTGTGTGTGTGTGTGTGTGTGGAACAGAGGGAGTTTTAGAGTGAAAGCCAAACACCAAACAGATCGGATGAACCATGTTACTGTCAAATTGGGGCTTTTGCTATGTTTGCATATAGATAACTTTTACTTGCTGATTTATGTAAATCCCGACAACACGTGCTGCATTGTACGCTCACATTTGAGAAAAGTAGTAGAGACGCCCCAATTACAATCACTAGATATTAGAGAATTTTACATTCATGGACTCTGATTGGTGACTGGGAGGTCAGATACCAAAAAGTCTGATTGTTTTTTTTTTTCAACCTACACATCGAAAACCACTTTTAGTCTATAAATGATTAAACCTACAGTTTTAACTACAGTTCACTTTTAAAATTTTGATAAAAATGGGGCGCTGTAGAGAACACACACCATGTGTGTAGGCAACGGGGTTGTCCTCGGTTCGATTCCGGGTCTCTAATCATTGCATGTGTTCACCTTTTTTTTATAATTTCTTAATGGGGAGTTGTTCAAAGCTCACTTTAAACTCTTTTCAAAAAAGGATTTGGTCAACTGTTTAAATACGCCACCTAGTCAGCCAACTATGCGCTGGATATTAAATAGGTTAAAATGTAGCCAAAGTCCACAGAGAAAATGTTGAAAGAAAAGGAACAAAAAAAATTACAATAACCAACAGAAAAATCTGCCTAATGTTTTCGTTTTTATTGACTGATACCAGCTGTGTGTTTGCTCTAACAGATAGTAATATCTGTTAGGAAACTGTGGCTCTTATTTGCTTAAATAGAAACTTCAGAAATTCATCCGTACTACCTGAGCCCATCCCGACCACATAGATGGTCTCTCCACATCCCTCTTCTATCCGCTCTCTTAGCTGCCGCAGTAATGAATCGTACTGTTCTCCTGTTGGGCTCACAAGAATCAGCTGAAAAATGAGAGACAGCGACAGAAACATCTAATCAGCAAACCACATAAAACATTTTATTCTTTAGGTTCAAAAGTTCCCTAGTTCCCTAATGACTTCATTCAATATCAACAGTTAATGTTTGAATAGATGAAGGGATGTCTTGAAAGTCCGCACTTTCGACTCATGTTTTTTTGGAACATCTGCATTGTGAAGATTTAATATCACTGCTCTGCAATTTATTTGTAAGATATAAGCTTCTTTAATTTTTCCCCCCCGAAGATTATAACGGGGCCCACCTTTTTGCTCAAGTCTAGGTAATCCACAGACTGCCCATTTGTTCCTTCGCCGTCCTCAAAGTCTTCTTCACACGATGGATCATCAGCACATCCCCGGTCCGGTGCGAACATACAAGCTGGTACTATGGACTCTGGTGGTGTTGAGCCTGGACATGTCGCCGCTGATGCCATATCTAAAAGCAAACAGCGTTAAGATAATCAGAATTAGATAATCTTACCCTTAGCTATGCCTGATTGGATATGAATAGTAAAAGTTAGCAAAATGTAAACACAAAAGTTAGGCTGAGTATCATATAGACCTAGCTAACGCTATCCAAAAGCCGAACTTGGAAGTGAGAAAACAACTTTATACTTGATCCAAACAAACGAACATAAACCTTCCCATGTCAGTGCTCTTATATTTTTAATTTTGCATTTACAAAAGTAGGCCGTTAATGTGGCAATGAGATCAAAACATACCAGTAAATAAAAGCTAACAGATCGGCTAACTTTGTTGTTTACTCTGTTTGGCTTCGATTTCTGGGCTCACAACGCTTGTCCCGCCCACAACGAAAGCAAAGGTAAGGGATTGGCTATATCACATTACGTCATAAAACAAGTAGCCTATGTTGCATTCGAGGAACACGGAAAGAAGAAACTTTTACACTTACACTTTACTCTTACACTTCTTTAATAAAAGTTAAACATATGAACACGTGCTTATATCTTCAAATAAACGCCTTGTAACATCAATCCCATTTCACTTGAAGATATTACATTAATTATTTTGAAATTAATTAAAGACTAAATATATGGTCTTGATATTAAAATTACTATCAAAAAACGCAACTTCCAAATTCATTCAAAATTGAAGATTCTTCAAATAAAGTTAGCATGCTTTACGTTAAAAATGTCACAACAACTCCTTTAGAAAAACAAAGAACTAAACCAGGAAATATATGGAAAAAAATGTTTCGTTTTGGGGACATTAATCATTCAGTATCTAGCAAATTTAGAAGCAAATGAATGCAATAAATGCAACAAGAGGCACAAACCGCGCCCACGAGTGGGCGTCACCTCGAAACTAAAATTATATATCCCTAAAACTCAAGTCCATGACACGTAGACAGTACTACATGGTACAATATGTTACAATGATGTACCATATTGACAATACACAATAACTAAATAAATTAAATCATGTAAATTATTATGGTCATTGCCCAGTTTTAAAGGACGAATCCGTTTCAGTGCAATTCAAAAGCATAGCGCTAACAATAAAATATTACGTTTTATTGTCTTTTACTGCTACTGAAGTTGTTCTAAGGCCAATCAGGGATGTCAACTTCCGAGTGAAGCTTGGAGTGAGACCGGGGTGCAGATGGTGCAAGTCATAAAAAGCATTGTGTCATCAGGGTTATTGCACTGACATATATTTTTTATTAAATATGAACGAAATCAACATGATAAGAAATTGATTTTAAGTTGACAGCTTGACAAGTTAGCTAAATGATGGGCTAATCACATTTTATTTTATTCTATAGCTTACTTATCAAGTTATAGTTCACCTTATAGGTATTGTTTTATTTATTTATTATTATTATTTTAGCTTCATAGATATACACATCATGGTATAATTAACTTTCACAAATATTTTATTAATTAACTTTTATTAATTTATAATTTTATTATTTTCATAATTTATCAGATGAGAATAATAAATTATGAAAATAGAAAATATTCGCAAACACAGTAACAAATATACATAATATTGGCGCTCTTAGCTCCTGGTTTGTTTATGGGAAATAATAATCTCCAATTAGCAAACGTTGAAGCCATCTTGCTTCTTTGATGATCATTTGCTGAGAGTAATTTCAGAGTCATTTAAAACAATGCCATGGCAAAATTGTTGTTATAAAGTGATTTCAGCAAACACAGGCAAACATTGCATTTTGGCACTTACAAACAGTACGTCTATAGCTTTCTTTCAGCAAAGTAAAATGTTTTATTGTTTTTTTGTTTTGTTTTGTTTTTTTTAAGTGAGGGGGAAGGGGGGTAAGTCCATCCATCCATCCATTTTCTACACACCCTTGTCCCTTAATGGGGTTGGGAGGGTTACTGGTGCCTATCTCCAGCTAACGTTCCGGGCGAGAGGCGGGGTCACCCTGGACTCACCCTGGACAAGTCGGCAGTCTGTCGCAGAGAAGGGGTCGGGGGGGAGGGGGGGTTCTCGTTTAAGTCCAGGGACTTTGATTATTTTTTAGTGAAGTTTATCTTGGCAGAGAGAGTGAGATGTAAAGAAAAGTTTAACTTCAGAATGCTGAGAGTTGGCAACCCTGGGAGAAAAAGGCGAATCAATGCATCTCATAAAGCTTACACGTGCCATGCCTAAAACATTCATACTCTTTGAACTTGCACAGTAATAGCAAATGTAACTACTACTCCACATCCGATTGGCTCCTTCCTTCCCCCGCAACGTCACGAGGACGACATAAAGCATGAACCAGAACTTTCTCACTCGAGGGACAAGCCTCTGAAGACCGCCAAGATGGTGAGTAGTGTGAACAGCTTCATTCATGGCCAGAGCTAAATCAAGACCTTTTCATTGTCCGTCATTTTGACTAATCTGGTCGAAAACATTCTGTCATAATCAATTTTTACCCACCAATTTTTAATTATATTTAACTGCGTTTCATTTTGTTTAATTAATATTTAACAAGCTGAACAGGTAATCGTGTTATCGTCAAGCCGAGTAAATGTAACTTTTTCTCTGTAAAGTTTTGAAATCAGGTCAAATTTCACCAATTGAATTGATCAGAGGTCGGCACAAAAAAAAATTGATTGAATTACTTCTGCGATGTTCTCTTTGTGGTCAGGTGTGTGTAATTTGGCAAAATGACGGAGAACAAATTTATTCATGCACCGTTAAAAAAAAAAACTGCAAAATATTCGGTAAACGCAACCACTGACCACAGCATTTTCCCAGATGACAGATTTATTCAATTGACTATGTATACTCAAACATTGTTTTTATAATATATTAAAAAGTGGATTTACATGAATTTAGTCTTTAATTCACGGTGAATAAGCTTTTTTTTAAATATGCAGGTGAAATTCTTGAAAGAGGAACATTAAGTCATTTTCAGATGTTTGACCTGTCTAAAATGCACAGGAAGACTCAATTTTCATTTTTTATCATATATTCAATTTAACGAGGACCGAGTGGCGATAATATGGCCACTTGGTTATATCGTCAGTAAAGTGCACCACATTGCATTTTTACACGTTATAACCTCAAATGTGTCCAGGGAGGGAAAGATGTGTAATCTTGTAGATCTAAATAATTAACCGCCACACAGGGATCAATAAAATCCAGTCCACTGACTATTTTTCCAGCACCTTCTGTGTCAAGTCAATGATAAACCAAACTTATCTGGCTGGGAGTTTGGGGGTTGTATAAAGAGAGACGACTGTAGGTGTGGCGATATAAGTGGGGGCCAGAATGTTGAAGTTCACGTTTAAACTATGCGTTCAGCACATAGATAGGAAGCACAAATGTGAATGTGATTTGTAGCTTAATTGACAAGATAAACAACTTCGCAGAACTGAAGGAAAATCCCTGGAAAGTCAGGGAGACTTTCTCAAAGCACAAGCCTGGAATAAGAAACAGCTCATTTGCTTTTAAATAAATAAATAAAATTTAAATTTTCTGTCCTTGCACACGGCAGTATATATGAATTTATAGATATATCTGCAACATCGACTGCAGATTATAGGATTTGGTGAGTTGTTAGGTGTGTGTGTGTGTGTGTGTGTGTGTGTAGGGGGGGGGTCCTTTTATGATTTTGCTACATCAACATGATGTCCACACATCTTTGAACAAATAGAGTACCTTCCTCTTTTGACTCTCTTTTACAACTGTGCATTGTTTTAAGCCTGGTTGATCATCAACTCCCGAGATAAGAAAAGCTTCTCATTACTGATCTGAATTTAACGAGACTCTCTATCTCACACACACACACACGCACACACACTCACCCACATGCACACACACACACGCACACACACACACACACAAAATACTATGCAAACTATCATCACTATCATCATAAAATGATATGTCACACAACCATCATTTACCTGGTGGTGACATAAAACTGCTTATGAATGCATCTACTTCTCTTACAAAGCAACTTTTTTGTGTGAAGAATTACACTTTCCCCTAAATATTAAATATTCAATTTTTTAAATTAGTTTTTCTTTTTTTAATCTGTGTTAAGTATGAATTCAGTGTTTGCCCTGGTAAACTACATTCACACAACCGTAAATCTTTTAACAGAAAGTCCAGGACATGTCATTCAAGGTAGGGCAGGAGTTTAAAGTCCGAGTCAAACCCAACGATGACTGCGCCAGGTATGCATATGCTTCTTTTTTTTCTAAAGCACAACAATGTCTAACTGCTTTGAAATGTAGATTTCAGTTAAATTTTCATCAAGAGGAAGTAGCGCGATGGAATACAAGTTCATGGCGTCGTGCTTCTTCCCATTTCTTTGCCCTCTTCTTACCTTGTCCTGCTTCCGCCACAGCTTTGCACTCAACATCGGCCATGATTCCGAGAACATTGCGATGCACTTCAACCCCCGCTTCGACGCCGCGGGAGACCAGAACACCATCGTCTGCAATTCCAAGTCCGGGGGGAGCTGGGGTGAAGAGGAACGAGACATGAACTTCCCCTTTGTGCGTGGAGAGGAGTGCAAGGTGTGTTCGTGGAATCAGTTTTGCAAAAGATACAGCAATGCAAGTTTTCCTTTCCAAAGTGAAACATTAAACTTAGACACACACAAACTTCAAAAACAAAATCTTACCAAGTATTTTTGATCTAGTTTCTAGATCAGTACACTTGAAACAAGAAAAAAACTAACTTGCATGTAACTTTTTAGCAAGATGTAGGAGTTTGTTCTAAGTGAATAATTCCTTGATATTTATGAAAAAGTATCAGTTCCACTGGCAGATTATTTCACTTATAACGTGACAATTTCCCATGTTGTGAGTGAAATAATTTGCCAGTGGAGCTGGTGTTTCTTCATCAATTTCAAATAATTATTGACTTGAAACAAGATCCTATATCTTGCCGAATTACTTGTAAGTTATTTTTGTCCTGTTTCAAGTATAACCAATTATTTGCACTAGAAACGAGGCCAAAAATAAGATTTAGTATTTTTGCAGTGTAAAGATATTAAAAAATCCTTAGTGTAGGAGGTAAAATTTCTAGTCATCAACAGAACACAAAGATCACGTTAATTCAGAGACTATGAAGCTAAATTAAGAAAACAAACGTTTACATTTAAACAGAACATATAGGTCATTAATTGTTTATTCTACTTTATTGAATATTTAGTGAACTGATTTGTGAAAATTGTAATTCCAGTGCATATCCAAAAACAGATTCCTAGTTGTTGCGTGTATATGGAACAAAATTTATAAAGTCTCAGCTTCATCAGCTTCAATAGACCTTAATATAATAACTTATAGAATAACAGATGATTGATTAAGACAAATGAGACATAGAGTCTTTAAACACGATTACAGAAACATTCAGTATTTCCACACAATGAAGCTGAACTTTGATTCTTTTTTTTTCATCATTTCTTTTTTTTATTGGTATAATGACCCAAAATTATTCCTGCATCTCACTTTACTCAATTATTAAATAATTGGAAAAATTTATTTCAGTCATTATGATTATTATTGCACATTTCTACAGGTGGGTGTACGGTCTAGTTTGGAGCACTGATCTGTAGGTAATCATAAAGGAGAATATGGGGCCATAAAACTAACAATCTGTATTGTTATTGGACAATAATAATTCTTTAACACATGTTCTTTAGTGTTTCTGCTGATTTTTAACCGAGAACTAATGCATGTGCTTCCCTTCTTTTCTTTTCTTACGTTTGGCAGTTTTACATCAACTTCAACATGGAGCAGTTTTACATCAAACTTCCCGATGGCAGCATGATGAACTTCCCCAACCGTCTGGGAGACGTCAAGTACAAGTTCTTCGACGTCACTGGCGACGCAAGGATCGTGGGGATCAAGATCCAGTAGAGGATGAACTCCTCTCAACATCTTCTGATCTGCCGGTTGGAGAAATGATCCGTTTCAGAGTCGCTGAGTTCGGCCGGTGTACTTCCGATTGCTTGCTGAGAAACAACTGTGTTGCAATGACGAGAAAAGGTCTGCAGATGGCGCCAGATCATATCTTATTTCACCGCTTTCCCCCGTACGGCTCGTCAGTAAATAGCCTGGTTTCTTCAATAAAAGCTAAAGGACAAGTTTGCTTCACTTAAAATTTTAATGTACACTCATAATTAAAACAAATTATTACAGGTTATGTAATCACAATTGTACACAAAGTTCACAGGATATCTGACATATTTACAATGTAAAGGCAGATAAATTTGCTGGCAACCCTGAAAGAAATGCGTAATAAAAACCCTGCTCAATAGCATAATCTCTGCTGATATTGATTAGACAGCTACCAACGTTAGCTGTCGACATAAAAAAAAAAAGTAAAAATAGCAGAAAATTGAGAATCGAGTTTCATTTCATTTTGTGTCATCTTTAGAAAAAAATCATAATTTGGGAAAAGATACACAGTGAAGTGTGACACTTGGTAATGTGAAAGAAGGGACAAGTGTTAGATGAAGCACTGTCAGAAACAATTTGCAGCAGGACTCAAAAAAAGCTCTGTAGAGAAGCTGAGGAATGTGACACGATTTAACCACATTCCCTGCGAGGACAGGAAACCTCATTTACAAGCTAAGAACTTTGCTTAACACAGTTTTCACCAATTTAGAGACATGAAAAGGAAAAAGTTGTAACCCTCTGATTAGAATCAAAACAAGACTAACATATTTGCATCAAACAAATTCAATATTAGGATTTGTAATGGTGTTTTCCTTCAGAGGAACAACAGTTTGACATTATGCCACCAAACATCCACATCTGCTGGGCTATCCAAAAATGTACCAGCATTTTCCATCACAGGCATCTTAGGACAAATTTATTTACAAATGTGGCTTAACTTGATGGCAGATTTTCTCCAGATACACACAGAACATTTTGTTCAAAGAAAAAGAAAAAAAAGAATACTGTAACCTTCTTTTTGAAAGTCTACGGAGCCCCCTAAGGGACATGGGAAATTACCGCACAAAAGAATTGCATTACCTTGCAATAAATATTGTGTTTTCTCACAATAAATTAGCAAATACACCCTGGTCAAGTTTATATACAGTCAATTTAAAATTGCACCTGCACATTTAAGGAGCCTCAGTGAAAAGGTGTTTATATATTCTTAACTCTTTGGTGCAAAAAACTATTTGAAAATTGATCTATTACTCCGTGTTCATTTCTTGCTTGTGTAGGGTTGAGATAGGACTGCACATGAAAATGACCCTTTATTGGCCGTTCAGCCTACCAACAATAAAAAAACAATTAAGACTCTCAGATGACTTTATTACCCCGTGAAAATAACTCAAAAATAGTCCAAATAGTTTGGATATATTCTCCCCTCCCCGCCTTCTTTCCTTCGCACTGAAAGTTTCTGTTTGTGTCTTGGAAGGGATGGGAAGCCCAAAAAATCCCCCACATCTTTAAGGGGGCTCTGTAAGAGTCAGACCTCTTTACATACTTCACACCAGTTTTCTTGTCTTGAACAATTATAAAAACTGAGTTGGTGACCGAAACTACTTGGGTAACTCCAACTGGAACAATGGAGAGTAAACACGCCTTCAAAGTGTCCATGTGCAATCGAACAATGCCTCTTTGTCCAGCTTCATGTTGTCAATCATGGCCGATGAATTGAGAACTTTCCATTGCTTGAATGCACGGTGATCCATTAGAGTTCCTGAAGAGGTGTTGTCACAGCCGTCCCAAGATCAGCCTTGCTTGATCCCCCAGACGGACCTTTCTGAGCCAAATAATCTTTGTAGTTTCGGGTCAAGAGAGTGTAAAGAAAAGGATTGATGCAGCTGTTCCCATAGGTAAGACATGTGACAAAGAAATTGATGTAATTGTGAGCAGCTGCAGACAAAGCTTTGAGGGAATCTGGGGAGAAAAGTTTAGCTAGCTGCCATCCCCAAAACGGTAGGAAACACGCCCAATAGGCTATTATGATACTTAATATCATTGCTAGCACTTTTTGTTTGAGTCCTTTCCTCTGGGCTGAGCGGCTGCTACCCCCTAAGCTACCCTGCACTGTCCAGTAGCGCCATGCTAGCCCAGCATACAGTCCAACGATTATCAATCCAGGGACTAAGACACTTGTAAAAAACAGTACTGTAAGGTAAGCCTTGAAAGCTTCAGGCGTCCAGGTGGGGTAGCAGATTCTCTTCCCGAAGCCATACGCAGTAGGCTTGGCCTCCCTGAGCTGTATCATCACCATCATGGGAAGCGTTAGAGTGAACGCCAACCCCCAGATAACTCCTGCGGCGAGTCGTCGGTTCTGAGACGAGGATCTGTGGGCACTGAAGGGCTTGGCAACGGCACGGTAACGTTCTAAGCTCATCGCAACCAAAATGAAGACACTGGCATGCATGGTGAGGAGATCGAGACTCAGGAGGATGCGGCAGCCCGCCTCGCCGAACAGCCAGTCGTGGGCAAAGTAAGTGCAGACAACAAAGGGGATGGTGGAGAGGTAGAGCAGGTCGGCCAGGGCCAAGTTGACGATGTAGACGTACATGGAACCCGTCCGGCACAAAGCGGCTGAGCGCGTTACGGCGAGCGTGTAAATGTTGCCTGCCAGTCCTACGGCGCACATGACCAAAAGCGTGGCACCGAGCAGGGACGTCACCCACAGACCTCCACTGGCTCCAGCAGCACTACCACCAAACAGAGAGGTTCCATCTCCAGACCCCGGGGTCAGACCAGGTCCCGTCTCAGAAGCGATGGTGGCATTGAGGGTGCGGTTCATTGCAGATTTCTGACTTTATGAGAACATGTTCTAATCAATCCAAGTGCAAATCAAGCACTCTTGACAGCTTAGGGTGTTTGAGACTAGTTAAACCTGACCAAAGAGGAAAGAAAATAATGACAATAAGTGTTACAGAAAAGACAGTACTGTACAGAGCAGATTTAAATTCAATACTCACATAACCCGAGTCTGAAAATTGCTGGCTCCTTCCAGTGTTTGTTGCCCAGTTTCTTCCAATTTATTTATGCTCGCAATCGTGGGATTTCAAAGACACCTCGAAATAATAAGCAACGTTCTCACTTCCAGACAGCAGGGATCCCTCCCGCTGGGTCTGGGTTAAAGTAGATCCAACATGAGATTTTTGTGAGCAGTAGGGAAGTCTCAGTCCGTCAAATGGACAAACTGTGCTTCAAGCCTTTGATGGCGAGTACTGAGCTAATTTTGAGAGGACTCCAGTTGCTAATATCTCAGGAGCAATTTCTACAACAGAGAGGAGAAAAAAAGAGCCCTTCTCCACTTTTACATAATTTGTAATTCTAATAACTCCCACTCGTTTAACTTTTCTTGAAGGCACCAAGTTAGGTTATACGAGCAATCGTCTTGCATCCATTCAGAGTCAAAACTTGTCTCATGTCCCTCTAGGCTTCTTTGCCGATGTTGCCATTCAAGACATCGAGGTAAAAATCCTTCATTTCCATATAACCCATGATGATTTCCTGCTGGTCTTGTTTATCTACTTGGTTTCCCGTGGTGGAAGACGAACCATCCGTTTCTCCTCGGCTCCAAAAATCCAGCTTCACCTTTGAAGTTCTTGGTTGCAGTTCTCTCGTCTCCCTTTCCAGACCCGTCCTCCCTCTTTCTCACCAGGGTGAAAAACTGGCACGGGCCAATTGATTTATGTGGCATTCCTCCCTGGCCTCAGTCTAATGTCTCAAAAACACCGAGGTGTGGTTTTAGACACCAACTGCTGGCAGGGGAAACTGTCAGCAACTACTTTATAATGCCAGAGTTTATATACTCCCATCAAAGTGTCTGTAAAATTGAAAAGGTGTCATTCTGGGGGATTTTAATGAAGAGCTGAAGTTTGAATTCAATATTAACTTCTCTCTAATCCACACAAGCTCAGACATGCACACCTGGACTTATTAAAGTTTGGTTAAATTTTAGGTATTTTAGCGAGTTGCAGAGAAAAGCATGACATTTCTGAAGCCATTCACGAACTTCGAGTATAATTTCAGATACACATTTGACCAATATTCTTGACAGATATAGAAGAGGTTATTTAAACTGGCTGATTTCTTTGCATGGGCTCAACTTGTGTGGATTAATATAGCTCAAACAATTTCAGTAGGTTTAAAGTCAGGGTTGTTTGGCATCTTTGTCATGTTAGGACACACATTTGTGTTAAAGTTTCAGTCAACAAACCCAAATCCTCATCCACAGTTGAAAGGAAATTAGTTAGAAATTAGAATGTTCAAGAACAATCCAAGAACCATCAAGGCCAGACAAATGCGTAAAAAACATTCTGTAGAAAAGTTATGTAATGCCCAATTTATTCAGTTTATCTGCAGAAAAGTTAATTTGAGGTCCAGTTACTCTTTAAATCTTGAACTGTTTTTTTGTTAATTTAAAAGCACAGATTGTACACAGATTTATGTATTTTTTTTTGAGAAATCAGATTTTTATTAGTCAAAATTTTTCACAAGTCAGCAATGGTGAGAGAAGAAAATACTTCTAATGGAAATTAAACTGAGATAGCACATTTTGAAAATACAGAGAAATCACAAAATGAAAAGGCAACAGTAACAGTAAAAAGACAGTACATCCTCATCAATTTCTAGAGTTGTATGTATTTTGTAAACTTGAGATTAGGCTTTAAATGCTTTTGAACTTTAGGCAACATATTGATCATAAAATAAAATCCTAAAATTAATAGAGGACAGGGTTTCAGTTCAGTACAACCTCAAGTGTTACATAAATATATTTGTAAACATGTTTTAGTTTTAATAAAGAGTTGTACCACATGAAGGTGCTGCTAAGCCATACAACTGCTGGAGTTGTTTTCAGCACCTTGCTCAAAATACATTTTTAAATTGGCTTCAATATGGACTTTTTTTGTAATACTATAAAAAGTATGCATAAGTCTTTTTGAATAAAAAAGTAACAGAAAATCTGATCTTTTGGGAGTTGTAATCAAAAAATATAGGTTTATGTTACAACTAGAAAATTAAAATTCTGCTAGTAAGTCAATAATATATACATATAGTTTTTCTTTGATGAATGACAACATTTTGACCCAGAGAAAAGCATTGCAAAGCAGAAATCTTTTTCTGTAATTTACTGCACAGAATACCAAGCCTTGTAACTACAACAGCTAAAAAAGCTCCAACATTTGGGTATCCATAAAGCTTTGACCATAGTGTTTCCCATAACAGTGCATATACTAAAACTTTACAAGCAGTAAAAAAGAAATTACAAATTCAAAACTTAAATACTTGGGCAGAAATAGCTGACACAATAGGAAAAAAGCATCTTTTACCATCACATAATTTAAGCTAACTAGTTAGAAAAATATCTATTGAGCCAGAAAAAAAGCTAGTTAGCTAGAAAAATAGTCAGCTAGCTAGCTAAAAAAAATTGCTAGTTTTGTAGCCAGTTAGCTACAAAAATAACCAGCTTGCTTTGTAGACAGATAGACATAGATAGAGAGAGAGATAGCTGGATAGAATATACTTATATGGATTAAATTAATTACTAGTGTCAAAATTTCACACAACAGTTTATTGTTGCATGTTATTATTATATTTTTCACCATTAGCTGTAAGCCATTTAATAAAGATAGAAAATGTGTCCTTGTGACTGACTCGGGACACGTAACTAACTTTGTTCTACGCTGAAAAGCTTTCATGACACAAGGGTCAATAAAAAAAAAAAAAAATTGGTATCAAAATTAAAGAATAGTTAACCTAGCCCTAACCCTTAATCAGACAATGCTTTGACAAATTTGTTCTCACTTTTAATCCAGAAGTCCACATTTTTGGGATAATGTGACGCGCTCCAGCTTGTGAGTAGCAGAGTCGGTGTTGTGCCTGTCAGACTGATGGTGGGTGTTGAGGGGAGAAAAGGCCTCTGGTCTGTCAGTGTCGGTGTCTTAACAAGGCTTCCACTTTGAACACAAACAGAAATCCAAAGTTAATGTAAACCTCCTTGCAGCTAATAAAGTCCTTTTTAAAAAGCATTAGATAAGTCTGAATCCTTACTTGTGTAATCCTGAGGAGACATCTGAGTGTTCATGACATTCTTGAAGTGCTTCAGCCAATCCTGTTGGTCACTCTCCGTCTCGCACGTAAACAGGAAGGAGCGGTCAGGTGTTTCTATAGTGATGCCATATTGCCAAGCGCCGTTGCAGTGGGTCCCAGGCGGTAAGCCGGCAGAAGCACTGTAATGGTTGTCATTGTTCCCCAGGAATACCTCACCTTTAGCGAAGGCGTCCTTCAAACACAGGCAAAATAAAAGAAAAAGGCAAACATTACAGGAAACATTTGGTTTTAATCATCTCCAGTAAACTATTTTTAGCATAATACTGTCCATTTTCCTTATTTTGTTAATGAATCAATTTTATTTTTATATACCTGATTGGATATTCACACAATGAGAGTGAATATATTTTCAGTTTTATTTTATAACCATACCTTCATTGAGATTATAGCAAAAATATGCTGCAAAACGTCAAACCTTACCAAGTATTTTTGTCTAGTTTCTAGTGTAAATATCTTAGTGCACTTTAAATAAGATTAACTGGTGAATAACTTTTCAGAAAGATGCAGGAGCTTCTTTTAAGTCAATAATTCTTGAATATTTACAGAACTGGTTTAAAATATTAGTATCTTACAGTGGGGTGAAAAAGTGTTTGCCCACTTCCTGAGTTCCTGGTTTTTTTTGCATGTTTGTCACACCAAAGTGATTCAGAACGTCAAACCAGTTTAAATAATAGTCAAAGACAACACAAGGTAAACATAAAATGCTGTTTCTAAATGAAAGTATTCATTGTCAAAAGCCAGACACTGTGCTGACATCAAAGAAAATTAGGAACAAATGAGAAAGAAAGTAATTAAAACCAGTCTGGAGCATCATACCAGCAATAAACCCTGGTGGTTGTAGTTTTTCCTCTTTAGTAATAAACCTCTTCATTTAAAATCTTCATTTTGTATTTACTTGTATTGTCTTTAAAAATGGTTTGATGCTATGAGACACTGAAATGTGACATTAAAAAAAAAAGGAAATCAGGAAGGAATCACATTTACACTCCACTCTAAAATGGCAACATTTTAAACCAACCTTGTAACCATGTTGAATTTGTTCTGACTAGCTGTGGGCATTTATTGAATCATTTATCACTTATCGTGATAAATTTCATGATTGTCAAGATAAATGTTTTCAACCATCCCAAAATGTTCTTAAATAAAGTTACCTTGTCCCACTTTTTTACATGACCTAAAGAAGCATGTTACAAATGGGAACCTTTTTCAAGAGCATTACTGTGTTTGTGGGTCTGTGCTTGCTGTGACATACAGTCACAGTTACCTTAAAAAGACGTACAAAACGGTTCTTATTTCACTCTTATCTTTATCACAATAGCTCAGAAAAATATTGTGATAAAACCTTAGTCTATCGCCCACTCCTAGTTTTGACTATGGGTTCATGAAATTTTTTTTACACAAACTGAACTAAAATTATTATTATTTTTAAATCCATTTCGACTCAGTCTTGTGAGAACTACAGAAACCTGATTACTGAACAGGTTCAAATCATGGAAAAGTATCATCAAATTTTTCTAGCCACTGGTTAACCACAAACATGACTTCACCTCTACTCAGTATATTCAAAATGTTTAATATTGTTCTTAAAGTTCTGTTATCGTCTGAAAGTAATTGGCGAGATTCATGAAATTCAAAAATTGCAACCATTCACTTTTTACGACTTTGTATGGCTGCAGTTGAACCGGCGTGTGTGAACAGACTCTCATACCAGTGGATCTTTGAAGTACATCAGCCGTCTCTGATCCAGTGTGAACCAGCGCTTCTTGAAGCCTTCTGTTTGCTACGTAGACGAGCGGGGAAACAAAGCCAGAAACAGAGTCAGTAAGGCATTGTGCTCACATCGATAGCACTGTGTGTATTTTAAACCGAAGCATGCCGTGCTCTGGTTTGTTTCCAGAATGTGCTGGCTGGTCTAGAAACGAGGAAAGAAAAGTCCCAGAACTCTAAATTCTTTCTGCCAAACCATCAATCAATGATATCGGTGATATCGGTAAAGGCTTTCCACTGGAGTTCTTTCAGAGAACTCCTCTAAATATTGAGAGATTGTTTTCCTCACATTTTGCCTGTGGGCTCGTGCCGAAACACATCTAACTCATGAATTAATTCAAATGAAAGTGAATCAACTCAAAAAGCAGCAGGTTAGTGAGTCATTTCATCTGCTTGCATACACAGAATAAAAGACATACTTCTTTTTCCTGATTGTCTGGAGTTAAATCAGACCAAACTTCTCCTGTTTTCTACAGTTAGTTACCAAAATGATTTTATTTGCTATAAAAATGAGAGAAATTATTTCATAGGTTCATGTATTAATGTTTGAAAGTACAAAAGCTCATATATACAATGATGATTTCTATGTATTTAAACAATGAGGGAAAGGCCAGACGATGATGTCATGACTTTGGAAACTTCTGATAGGTTAACTGAGTCATTTGAGCTAATTGGAGTCACACCAGTGGTTGTATTTTAAGGCCACACCTTAAAACACACTGCATCTTTTTTTCTTTTTGACATGACAGGAAAGCCAAGACATCAGGAAGAGAATTGTAGAGGTGCAAAAGTCTGATTCATCCTTTGGAACGATTTCTAGAAGTTGCTGAGTTCCTTTGTTTGAACTATTATACACAAGTGCAAACATCCATTTGCAGATGAACACAGTGACAAATATCTTAATCTTTGGAGGCATATTCCTGTGGTCTGATGAAACTAAAGCGGACCTTTTTGACCATAATGAGAATCATTAGGAGGAAGAACCGGGATGCTTGTATCATCCTAACTGTGAAGTACGGAGATTGGGAGTGTCAGGTTTTAGGGTTGTTTTGCTGGAGGAGGGACTGGTGCACTTCATAAAACAGATGCCATAGATGCAACATCTGAAGACATCAGGAAGTAGAAGCTTGGACACAGATTGGTCTTCCAAACGGACAATGACCCCAAGCTTACAACCAAAGTGATTACAAAGCAGCATAAGGACAACAAAGTCAATGTTCAAAATCCTACAGAGAATTTGTGGGTATATTTGAGAGAGCCTACAAACCTGACTGACCCTAAAGGCTTGACCCAAGTCAATCTTGCCAAATACCAAGGAATGTCAACTTCTGACTTTGCAGACATTAAAAAATAAATCCCTGACATATTACTAAATTAAAAGACGAGAGATTTGGGCTGATTAACCAACATAGACATGTGCCAGTACTGGTACAGACCTGCATGTTTACTCAAATCCTTACAAATGACTCTTTGTTCATTTGCACGGTGCATATCTGCCATCCGTGTTTGTAGTTGAGAGATGAGATCTAAACGAGTTCTCACAAGGAAGCCTTTCATTTCCTCAGATACAGGAAAGGTGATACAGCAGGTTTGCTCAGCTGTCTACCATCCAGTCAGACAGGTAAAAATCGGTCACGTTGACAGCTGAGTTAACCTTTTAGCCATCTTTTTTCTTTTTCGTTTTTTGTTCCAATTAGGGACAGGAGATCACAAGCTGGAATAGAGGTGGGAAGTAGACATGTGTTTATCTTGTTAAATACTGATTCTAAAGGAAGACAGGATCAGTCTGACACACTCAGACTACATAACAAATTGGACACAATTTAACTGAAGTGTCCAGTTTAATTGCAGTAACAGAGATAAGAAATAGACCACAAATCAGAATAAAAACGAACGCTGATTGCATGTGGATTATAGTACAAGTTGCTTTTCTATAATTAAAAATTTAAAGAAAACTCTAAATTGAGAAAATAAAATGAGGAAAATCGATTTTTAGTTTTTTGGGGGGAAATTGTAAGAGGCTTTTGTTGTGCTGGGGTAAATCAGTAAAGTAAAATAAATAAGTCATGGTGGAGTTACAGCCGTGCACATGTACAGGCAAGCAGCAGTAGATTTACTTACCCTGGGGCCGGTTTTTTCCATGTATCCTTCTTTGATAAAGTTTCGAGTAAGTTTGGGTACGAGCTGAAAACAAAAATCACCAAGATTCTCAGTACGGTCAATAAATAAGCAGTAATTTTTAATTCCCAGAAAGTGAATAAGAGGGAAAAAAGAGTGATAATGTCTGCATTGTTAAAGGAATGCATATTAAAAAGAGGTAAATGCAAGAATGCATATTTAGAAAAGGTTAATGCGTCTACCTCGGCATCGGTTGCACCGGGAAAGGCCACTCTGAGATACTGAAGCTGAACGGCACGGATTGAATTAAACCAGTCAACAATTTCCTGAAGCAAACAGAGAAGAGAAAACATAAACAGTAAGCCAAGAATCAACATTTTAAGGCAATCATTTATATTTCACATTTGGGCCAAAAACCAGATATATGATTAAAGTTCGTCTTGGTTTTTCCGGTCAGTTTAAGTGAACATCTCTCGTATATATCTTTGTACATTTGCAGTTGGGCCACACTCTTGTGATTTTCAGGTAATGGATTGAACATTTTGAAATGTTTAAAGTCAAGAATTTTGTTCAACAACTCGACACGGCTAAGTTTCTCCATTACTGTTTTTCTGTTTCTTGGTTCTCATGATGCCGATTGTTCAATAATTTTCTTTACCAGACATCTGATTCATTTACATTGACTCCTAGGCAAAGTTGCACACATACAGACTCTGTTAAATAATTAGGTTACCTTTAACACAACCACACCAGGTTTTAAACTAAAAGGTGTCAAATTAAAAACTAAAATCATTTCCCCCACATTCACTTTACAGTTATGCACTACTTCATATTGGTGTATGACACAAATTCCAATAAAATACATTTTATTATTGTAATTGTAGCAAAATGTGAGCATTTTTGTGGAAATTTTGTGGCGTCGTGCCTTTGTGGAGGTACAGAAGATCGGGTTTTCATGCAACTAAGGAAATTGGGCCGATTTATTCACTGGCAGATTTAATGACGAATCTTTAATTTTAACTCACCCTCAACATTTTGTTACTAGATTTTTTGGCATTGTTGATGGAGAATTTGCATGAAATTCTTCATGAGCCCATATTACAGGGTTCTTGAGCTGAATTTGCCAACAATTAGCAATTTTGGATTTTATTTCTTAGTAGATCATCTCTTATATCACTGATATAAGACACAATAAATTGCATAATTTGTCATTCTTCTGTTTTCTTTCTCTTCCTACCAAAACCTATCTTCAGTCTGCTGCTTTGGTCTCAACTAATCCTCTTTTATGACGGACAATTTTGTTTACAGAGACTTCATAATTCAATTTCTTTGTCGTTTCTGTCTTGTTTATTTATATTTCAAACATTTTCCAGTTCCATTGGAAAATGGAACTTTCAGTTCATTAGAACATTAGAATATTTATATTTAAGAATGTGTTCCTGCATTACTTTGCCATCATCATAATATTGCTTGAAAATGGTCTCAAAACAACAATATTATCGTTTATCATGGTAACTTATGGGGCAATTTATCGTCCAGTAAAACTTATGGTGACCCTCCTAACTGGATATTAACAAAGACAACTGGCACAAAAAAAGTCTGATTAACATAATCAGTGCAAGTTGATTAAAATTAATTATAAAAACGTTTCAGGCAGGCTTAAGAAGTTTTGATATTTGAAACTGCAATTACAATTGAAGCTGTCACAAACTCACTACCTCATGAATTTAAAAAAGGGAATAAAAGTGCTAAAGGAAAGCTTGGTGCGCCACTTCCTTCCACTGTAACTCTCCCTGAAGTGGAAAGTCAGCTAAGCAAATCTGCAGATCGCTGCTAATGCAATGACACTGATCTGATTTCCTCAGTCCCGGGTGACAGACGGCAGCAAATAAATCACATACAAACACGGGACG
Source organism: Poecilia formosa (assembly GCF_000485575.1). Lineage (NCBI taxonomy): Eukaryota > Metazoa > Chordata > Actinopteri > Cyprinodontiformes > Poeciliidae > Poecilia > Poecilia formosa. The sequence continues at coordinate 3,233,495 of NW_006799971.1, forward strand.
GCTCAATATATCCCACTGTGTTTCTGGATGACAGAAAATGATGGATGTGATGCTTGAATGTCATCTGATAATGGATTCCACCGGGAAGCAGAGACTGGCACAAATGATTGGCTCTTCCACGACTCCAGCGAGATAGTTAGAAAGCATATTCATCACATCTATCTAGACAGATAACAAGTAATTTAAATGATGCTTTACATTGTTTAATAGAGGTGGAGAAAAAAATTTTGATTCCACAGAGAATCATAATTCCTAGTCGTGGCATTTCTGAATTAATTCAAAATGCTCAAAAGTTGTTTTTTGTAAAATTACATTTTGTATAAATCTTTTTTATTTTAATTTTTTTGTTTAAGAAAAAGCTCGGCAGCAAAGCTAACTTAATGCTGGTAATTTAAGCTATAGAATTTTACACACAAACCTATTTTTCCCTAAATATAAAGAAAAATAAGATTTTGAGACAGTATGGAACCGCGTAAAATCCCTTTAAAAAATAAATGTTTTATATATATATATA
>NW_006799971.1:3234018-3269500 GCF_000485575.1 Poecilia formosa
TGTTCTCTTGGTTTTTTATTTGCTTTGATTTTGTTATTATAATATATTATTGTGTACCTATTGTAAATATGAAGCACACCTATTTTGCAAGCCAAGGATTCACTTTGTACTGTTGTTATATATAAATAAACTTTGCTGGTTAAAATTGCATAGAACCAAAATGTGTAATCCTGTCTTTTTTTTTTTTTTTTTTTTACATTGTCTTTTTCTCTTGTCAGTCACATGATTTAAACAGAATCTCTTGATCATCTGAATAGAAAAAACTGGTTTCTGAATCAAAAATTGTTCCTAAATTGAACTGCGACCCTAAAAGCCAGAATTGAACTGCTAGACACTGAATGATTGGTTTAAGTCAGGCTTCTGCTTTACAGTCATTACTAAGCAGAAAAACACCAAGTGTGTGTGATTCTCACCTTGCCATTTTCATGATACACAAAGATATTGCGGGTGCTGTAGTCTTTGAGGTAGGTGATCTGCAGGCCGTTGGGATTTCCAATCTTTTCTGGCTGGAATGTCGCATTGATAGTGTCCACCTTAATCACTGCTTTGGGCTCCTTAGCCTAAGCAAATCAGGAGAGGGTTATTCAAACTCTAAGTATAGTTTGCTGAATGTTGCTTTATTTAGACGTGACTAAGTGAGAGGCAAAAGGCAGTGAAAGTGGAGGTTAAGTCGAAGCGTTCTTAGCTGGTTGCTAATGGCAGACTGATGTCACTACAGACTGACCATCATATAATTACTCAAATCCCTGTTGTCTGCTGCCATGGCGCCCAACTGTGGCATCATGACCGGACCCAGCTCAAGCTAAATATAGATCAGTCAACTATGGAGTTCAACTATTTAGTAACAAGTAAAAAAAAAAAAAGAAAAGTTTTAAAGCATTGTTGCTTTTTCAGACAAAATTTTGAGAACTTCCCAAACAAACTTGGATGTCGGTTACCTGCGTTTCCTTAACAACTGTGTGCAAAATCCTTTTAGATATTACGCTAATGAAAAAAAACAACAAAAAAAAACAATTTTGCAATTGTGGTGCTTCCTTTAAAAAAGAAACTCAATTAAAATCAAACATAAATAAGCTTGTTCATGTGATAAGTCATTTTTAAAATTCATGCAGAGTCATCCTCCTCCTGCCACTTCCTGTTGACCTCTTTGTCTTTTCCAGCAGTAGTAACATCCGGTTGTTGATCACGTGACTCGTGTGATGTGAAAAAATTGTTTTCATTTCAGTTTTGCGAAATCCGCTGATTTCAATTCAGCTGAAAAGCCACTTCATCCTAGCGCAAAGACAATTTATTGAAAAACTTGCCGTTTTTCCATTACACAAATGTTTTTGTGTAATTCTAAATTTGTGTGATTATACAGTCAGTGGAGATGCAGCTAATGAAACAGAAACAACTGCTGGTGATTATTTATACTGCTCTGTTTCAAATACTAGTTTGAAAACCAGTGAGATTTCCTTACTGGTCCACTCAGTAACAGAATTCAATACTATTAGACAGGCAAATTAAACACAATGCATCTCTGCCATTTGTCCATTCAAGTTATTGTAAGTAAGAAGGAAAACAATCAAATTGTATCCTTCAACCAATAACCCATTTTTTTCCCCCTTTTTACCTTTGTCAGCAAATTGAAAACTGTTTCCAGATTTTCGTCAGTATGGTGACACATTTGGAAAACTCATAATTCACCGAGTTACTTCAAAAGTTTTGCAACCACTGGTTTAGACAATCAGAGGCCACAGTTGTTCTACTTTTTAAGCTTTTATAATTTTTGTGTTTTTATAAACTGACTTTGCAAACTCAGAAACTGGATACATGGATGTGCTTAATAATAAAAATTTTATGTGTGCAGAGCATCAAGGTTTTTTAATCTGACAGTTGATTATAGACATCACTGCAGTGATTATCACTTTGTCAAATATTCAGATCATAAAAGGCTGTTTGTAATAATAGACATCAGATAATACATGATATGCTGGAACACACAAAGTCCTTATTGTTATGGGAACATTAACTGGGTGTTTTTATTTTTTTGTGTCCTTTATACACAGCATTTGTTTCCAGCTTCTGAGAATAATCATTTTGGATGGTGAACAGTTCAGACAGACTCTTCAGTAAACGTGTCTGAACTTGCACAAACTCAGTGGAGAAGGCAAATCCTCATTTTGCTGTCTCATTTTGTCAGTTCAAAACATATAAACTGGACTGAACTGAATGGAATACAGTTGAACTGAACTTGTGAATACGAGAGACCAAACCCTAAATCATACAGAAATAATTTGCGAATATACTTCTTATCTATAAACTCTTTTATATTTAGGGGTATTTGTGTAGTGGGTGTAGACTAGAGCAGAATGTACTTTAAGGTCATTTTACCGAACTGGATTCTCACGAACTGCTGCTTACGTCATATTTGGTGTAGTACTTCAGATTGCCCTCTCTTTCAGAAAGGACGAATCGCCTGCTCAGAAACTGCCCGTTGTCCCGCCCCCTTTTCATCAACGTGCCCTCTCTCGCTTCTGCAGGATGCAAGCAAACCTTATTATTCAAGGGTAAGGGCTTTTTTTTTTTTTTACAGTACATGTACATGAGCGCGCTCACCTGATTCATACGTCAAGCTTTTCCCAGGTTTCGAGAACTCTTTCCTCTCATACTTCGCTCTGATCCACTGCTCTCTCAGCACTCTGAGCAAACACGAACAAAATGGAAAGACACACACTTAAGAAACACATGAATTGATCAAACGGTAAATGGACTGAGGCTATGTAATGCTTTCCTTGTCATATTAACCTCAAAGGTCTTTGAGAGGTCAAGTTGACCTCTCAATAAAACTCACAGATATGCGCACAGTCGTACACCAAAGCAAAGACATGTTTACTGATAACATTTCCTCTGCATTTTAGTTAGCGTTGCCGATTAAAAGAGGAATGAAGATATGTAAAAGATGATTTTTTTTTTGCATTCTTTTAAACCAAAACTTTTGTAAGCCACTGTAGAGAAACAGGACCATCCATGTGATAAGCCACACATTCAAAGATCACATCCATTTTGCATAACGTTACTTAAGCTCTGATAGTTGCATGTGGAGCTGTGGTTACTCACTGACAGTCCTTGTGGGTTGGTTTGTAGTAGTAGACTGGAACATCCGCCTCATACTTTGCCTTCATTAGCTTATTTCCATTTTCAGCCATGAACTATCTCACACACACACACAACACATATAAAAAAGACAGTATTAAAGTACGAATGACGCCCCAGCACAAGAATGAACAGAACAATAACAGGAGGACACATTAGGCAAAATAAATTTGGACATTTTGGAATATATTCCATCTTAAAAGTTCATTTCTACAATCACAGAATTCATCTTCTAAAATTTCCACATATATTTTCTTAGAAACTGATGTTAAAAGGGCGGTATGTGGTGAGCATGTGGTTTTCTGACCACATGCTGCCATTTTATATCACAATCAGTTACCTTCAGTTGTTTAAAAAATGCTATATGTATCAAATATGACTTAAAAGAAACTTTACTTTGATATTTAACATCTTTAAATTGGACCTCTGTCTCTTTAAGAAGCTGCTGCTCTTTCTGAAACTCTGCCTCCAGGAAGTCATCACAACATGGCTCCTCTATTAACCATTTAACAACATGTTTACTAGCATTGCTCTGAGAACTAGCTCCTATAATGAGCTCAGCAGATGTGCAGTTCCAAAAGCTGTTTGCTAATTGCTGCTAGCTAGTCTGGAGGAGCTGAGTGGAAAAGTCATAGGTCAGGACTGCTCTGTAATGCGGACGCTCAGAAGGAGGAGCTTCATCTTGAAGGTGGAGCTAGGTCCAACACAGCTGAATGGTTACCATGGGAGATTAAAGGAGATTGTCAAACACGCATGGAAAAATTAAGGCAAAACTCCAGGTATGTTTTTGATGAGGGAATAACATCATTACATGATGTAAAGCTAAAAATAAATAAATAAATAAATTTAAAATAATACTGCCACTTTAAGTACAACAGTTAACACATTTCTGAAGTCCTGGTTTAATCTGAAACTAATAATTGTCCTGTGGGTTTTGTTAGTCCCTTAAAGTTTTTTTTGTTATTTACCATACCAAAAGGTTATGGTTCTTTGCTTGCCATAACAAATTACCATAAAAGTGCATAAAAGTGGGATTTTATTCATTGTTTTCAATTCATTTACTTTGGTGTGGACATTCAGAAGTTGTATGTTTTGATTTGTTAGTCAACACAAAGCTTTAATATCTAAGTTGCTTGGCATGCTCTCCCTTTGCCAAAAGCTTTACTGCTACATGCTTTTGTTTTTTCATGTAAAACTAGTTCCAAAACACCTTCTCACTTCCTGCTGGGCAGTTTTAATAGAAAATCTATGACACGACAAGTGGGATCCTGAAAGCATACAAAATTTAAGAAAAATATGTCTGTACATTGACTACACAAAGCTACCCGAGTGTGAACTTGAAACAACCAGATTGAAAAGAACTAAAAAGCAAAAGCACACAAGAAGTAAAGCAACTTTCTTTGCCTCTCACCACCATCTGCATCCTTTCAAGGAAGCTGAAGTGATTAAAATTATCTGTTGGATTTGTGTGAGAGAAGTTAAGTTCACATCACACTGATTTAGAAATTCTAAAATTATTCCTCGATCGGCCTGATTTCTCCCAAAAGGTCAGAAAGCAAATACTGGGAAATTAGCATAATCAACATTAAACCTTGGCTATTTGCAATGTAAATTGATCAAATTAATTTAAATGGTAGATTAAAGAGTTGCATAAATGATTATAAATTGATAAAAACAAATGTTTGGTGTGAATAGCTATAGATGGAATAAACACATGTTGAATATATTTTATTGTTGTTTTGAGCTTCCATGTAGATGAAAAGCAGCTTTAAGCTTAATCTGGTGTAATTCTCCAATTGACTAACTTTTGTGAAGATTAATGTGCTTACACATTGTCCCTGCTAAATAAATAATAAAACCAACAAACAATAGTGAAAAATCGTAAGGGAGGAGCAAAGCTAACAACTAGCCAGACAGACCCAAGTTTTAGCTAATTTTGGCCATTTAAAATGCTAGCATCCGTTGAATATAATGATAGCTTATCAAAAGGCATTGTAACTTTGGTACAGCAACATGTACATCGTTCAGTTAAGGCAACATTGATCAACTTAATCTCTATATAATATATATATATAATCTATATATAGTTATACTGTTTTTCCCTTTGAGCTTTAAGCTGTTCAAATTAGCTAACATGACTGTCAAGCTAGCCTTTAGCCTTCCAACTCAGCTGAGTAGCTTTCTCGCCTTTATGAAAACTCACTGTTAAAAGTACAACTACTGATGATAACCACTTTTTTTTGTAAATCTATAAAATGGCTCCCCACACAGAAAACCACAAGCTTTCAGAAAAAAACAAGAAAATCACGACTCAGCTGGGAAATTTGGAGAATTTACAAATTAGGCCCTAAGTGCAGTGAAAGTATTTATCCTGGAAGCAGTCATGAACAGAACCTTGTAGTATTTACTAGAAATTTAGCAGCAGAGCTAATACTTTGTTGGGCCAGTCAAAATAAACGGCACATTAAGAAATTGAAAAACTACAGTTTTTTTTTAGCATAATATAGATGTTTTATTCTTCCAAATGATCTATTCTTACCTCTATGAATTTGCCTCCTTATTTACTCAACTTTCTCACATACTTTCTCTCCTCTAAAATAAATAAATAAATAAAAACTACATTGTAACAGATGAGATCCTGAGAGTTGCTGGTTTTGACCTCTGACCTGAACCTCCTGGTCCTCCCAGTGGGACAGTCTCAGGGACTTGACTTTGCAGATTTCAGGGATGTTGCGATGGATTCCAGAGCAGTCCAGACAGATGAACACACCAAGGGAGCAGGAGCCCCAACCCGGATCTGCAGCAGGTTAGAAAGTCAAAAAAAAAAAGAAAGAAAGAAAGAAATTGAAAGACCAGAATAGAGTTCTGGTGCTGTACGTATAAAAGGAGATTCTAGATATTCAAATTTAAAGCTCGAGGGTAAGATGTAAGTGTTATCATCGCTAAATGTGACGGTAAAGAGACACAGTACGTCTGAAAAGTACTCAATGTTCTTCATGTTTCTTCACATTTGTGGAATGTTATAACCTGACTTCAAACTCTGTTAAATTAATTTACTTCCTCAAACTTCTACACACTAACACTCCATGACAATGTAAGAAAAAAAAGAGCATTTTGCAAACTGGTTAAAAAGAGAGAGAAAAAATCCTGTTTGGGTAAATGTTTACAGCCTTTGCTTAACACTTTGTTGAGCCACCTTTGGCAATAATTACAGCCTTTTTGAAAATGATGTCACAGCTTTATTTAGACAGTTTGGCTCATTCTTCTTTACTAACCTGATGGAGTTTCAGCCTCCATCAGGTTGGACAGCAGACGCCTGTCAGACGTTCAATGGGACTTAAAGTTGTGTTATGTAACTTTTATAAATGTTTAAACATACATATTAAAACTGTCACTATGTTGTGACAGTTTGGTATGAAAGAGATAATCTGTGAACAAAACTGAGCTGCTCTGCCTTCTCCCAGTGCTGACTAGAAACAACCAATCAGAGCCAGCAGGAGGGTCTTAGTGCTGCCAATTATATTGACGTACACGCTACTCACTACCCTCTTCTTAATGAAATTGCAAAACACTCAAAAACTTTTTTTTCCCCCCACATTGTCATTTTGGAGTATTTGTGTGTAGAATTAGACTAACTCTATTTGGAATGAGGTTGGAACATAAAATGTGGGAAAACTGAGGTGATTTGAAAACTTTCTGGATGCACTGTACTTCCAGTCCTATTGTTTATGTGTATTTTTGCAGAAAATCAGTGCTGTTTGATGTTTTAGATGTTTTAATTCAATGAAAGAAAATCGGGATGTAGTGAGAGCAATGCAAAAAATGTAATGTTAAAACATGAAGGATCACATGAACTCAATACGAATTAATTTACTAGGAAAAGGAAAAATACATCTATTTTGGTAAGGTAATTTTAATTAGATAGCATATTTTCAGCAACAAGGCATTTCAAGGGCTTTAGATGAATTAGAGGAAATACAATCAAAACAACAACAAGAACAAACCAGAAGAAAAACAAAAGAAAAACAACAAAAGTAATTCACAATTATAACCTAACAAGAGTTTCTTTTAGGAATAAGAATAAATATTCCACAATTTATAACCTGATAGGAGTTTCTCTGGGTCTTTTTGTTCTAACTTATAGGTTTTATTTCCTGTTCTGCGTTGAGTGAAGTGTAGATGTTCCTGTTCTGGTTTGCTGGACAACAAGAATAAAATAAGTACTCCACATTTTCTAAAAGTGATCTTAGTAGAACATAAATCCTGATCACATGTGTTATCACTTTAAAAGCATTTTGGACTGACGTTTGCAGCCAGACAGCAAATCAAAGTAGTTGCTAGGTGAGGATAAAATACTTAAACTCAGTAAACCCTTTAACTCTAATCGTAAGGCTCCCCTGGAACAATGCCACACAAAACAGGAAATCTTCCAGGTTCATTTGTTTATCCTGTTCCTCTAAGCTAAAAGATTTAGAGAGTTATCCTTTCATTGCTTTGTCTTCCCCCCAAAAAAACACCCAATCTTGACAGTAAACACAGCTTGTGTGTGAAAGACCGCCTTGACCTTATCAGGAGAAATTATTGATGTCTGAGCAGGAAGAACATTCTTTCAGTTTTCCAAATGAGTCGGAAGCAGACTGGAGTTCAGATGTGGCCGGTTGGTCAATACCGATCCCTGACTGCCTCCTAAACCAAAGTCTCTGAAGGCTCCCAAAAAGCACACAGAGGGACCATCTTTAGTTACCCAACGACAAACAAGAAGGAAGGAGGTGAGCTGAAGCTTAACCAGAAGGTTGTTAAGGTACATCAGACCAGCCAACACCTTTACACTTCCTTAAGACGCAGACTCTGAGATGAAATGACGATCTGGCAGTGACATAAATCCTCACCACGGCACGGCTTCACTCACGTTTTGCTTTGCAAATTAGCGTGCTTATTGTTCAGAAGCTAGTATAGAACTAAAAAAAACAGAACATGACTGTTGAGCTCGTTTTAATTTTGGCTTTGTAGCTGGAAGAGAAGTGTACACCTTTAAGGTCAACACCATATGGATCAATAAAAACATCAACTATTTATTTCTTCATTCCAATTCAAAAAGTAAAACTCATTTCTCCACATTTTGATCCAACAGTGATTCAAAAGGGATGTTTATCCAGTTTATGTTTATCTTTGTTTACAACACGCTGGCGCTACACGCTGAGAGTGAGATGTTTTTATGTTTTATGTTTACAGACATCTTTATGTTGGCACCTTAAAATATTGGCTGTGTTTGACAGAACAGTATGTTTGTACGTGTGATATTGGTTATTTTAGATCTCCTTCTTAGAGCTGTTTTTAAGATAGCGTGCTAAAAATGTCGGCGTACGCCTGAGTCATGACAAATAAACAGAATCTTGAAGAATCTGATGACTATTAATTACACCCAACGACGGCTCAAAAGTCCAGGTTCTCAAGAAAAAAGGGAGAAAATAAAGAATTTTTAAACACAGAAACGTCACATTTTACTGTCATCCAGTGGACGGTTACTGCTATGCAAAAGAAACTGGCTGGTCACCCGACCTAGCATCCAAACAAATTTATGGAAAGTTAAGTGGAAGGAAAATGCATTGTAGAATAACATCGAATAACTGCAGAAGGATGGTATTCAGATAATCTTCTTAGCACATTAGCAGGATGAGGATGTTTCAATGCCACAATGCACCAATTCATGCAAAAGGAGCCCCAACCAAGTACCGAGTGCATTTATTACATTAAGGTACTTTTCTTTTTTTTTTTTGCTGAATTAGGAATATTTTTGGTGATCATATTCCATCAGATTTCTCTGTATTTAATGGATCTATAACTTACTTCAAATGAGTGTTGGTGTTCCAACACTGAGTTACATGAAAATATTTTTTGGAAGTTGTCTATGTGTTTTCAACTGAATTAGGATTATTTTTGAAACCCGAAACCAAAAAAGAAATCCACTCAGCCAAGTCAGGGATGTTTTTGTTTGGTGTTTTTTTAATAACTAAATTCAGAAAAAAAAAATTGACTGACTTGTGACAGAAACAATCAATTCACATCAATGAATATCACACAAAAAAACAAACGAGCAAAAATAATATTTTATTTTAATACAGAGTAATTCAGAGTGTATTCCCTAAATGTTACAAACTTGGATTTCTGTAAACTGAATAACAATTTACAGAATTGTTACTCTGTAAGAATAGCAGTTCTTACAGACTAAGGACATGTGAATTGAACATTAACTCTCCGTCTCTTTTCTGTCCTGATGGAATCTCTCCCTCTGCTCTTCACTCGTTGATCCAGATTCTCAGCAAACCGATCCAGATGTCAGAACAAGTCCTGCATTTTGATGCTCATGTTGCTCCATAGATCAGAAAGTTGACCTGATTGAGCAAAACCAAAGTGATTTTTGGATTCAGCTCATCAAAATGACCCTGAAACAGTTGAAAAACCACAGACAATATTTTTTTTGTCTGTTGACCAGTGTGATTAGTGAACTTATATTTCTCCAGTGGATTTTAGCATTAAAATGTTCAGATAGTCTTTGCTGTATAGGAGGAAAAAAAAGAAAATAAAAGGCAGATCGTACTTTTTTTTGGGCTTGACTGAAAAGAAAGGGTGTGTTCTGTGCAAGTCCTACACTGCCCTACACTCAAGCATGTGGAGTCTTGTTCAAATCTCATGGCTTTTTCTTTTTTTTTTCTTCTGGATACTCCACGTTGCACAAACCAAGCAGAACGAGGCCCGTACAACTTCACCTGAGCTCTAGTTGAAGTTGAATTCCCAGCATTCTTTGTCACATATTTTCAAATCAGACACCAATGTGCAAGATTTCAAGCTAAACCAGTGGCGGCTGTGACCGACCTGTGCAGCCTAAATACCTTGGCATTCACCAAACACTTAACTGGAACAGGTAACACTGATTTTCTTCAACCTACCCAGCGCGCCGCAGTCTGCGCAGACGTCATTTCCCGGCTTTTGCAGAATCTCTTTAAGAGCTCGGATTGCTCTTTCGTTTGTCGACATTTCGGCGTTTAGATCCTTTATCCGCCGGTTTGAAAAGAGAGAGGAGGGAGAGAGAGAGAAAGGGTGCAGCAGAGCAAAAAGACAGGGAGAGAGAGAGAAAAAGACAGGGAGAGAGAGAGAAACTTTTAAGGCAAAAGGTGTGCCGACTCGCGCCTCCCTCCTTGAGGTGCGGACAAGTCCGCACAGGTAGGCCCGATGTGCGGCCGCAGCACAGACTTTATGCCTCCAGGTGAAGGAAAAGCAAATCAAAGCTTCTCCGTCCAGTCACACGGTGAAAAACGAAACATAATCCAAACTTTTCAATTCCCCAAATCGTACACCTCTCCTGTAATCCCTAGTGAGAGCGGCGGACAGATTGCGCTCTACCTCCGGCCGGACTGCATGTGTTGAACGGAGAGAGTCAGACGCCACACTAGGAAGTGAAGCGCCGAGGTTGTTCCAACACGCTGTTGTTCCGCATATTATGCGGTTAGATCGCATATCACTCCCGCAGCTGTGCAAATCTATGCAAATGCTCTGCTGCTCTCAACACGTGAGCTTTCATGTTGATGCAAAAGAGAGACAATTGTTTGTAATTTTCACAGAATAAATCATTTCTACGCATTTATAAATAAACGCCGCCATTAAACAAGTAATTTCAGTTGCTGAAAGTGAAAAAAAAATAAAATAAAAAATTCAGGATGTGGGTGAACTAGACCATACAGTCACCACATTTTTGCCATCAATTCATTTTTCACTTCTATGTTTAGAAATGCTTGAATGCTGAGATGTTTGTGGGTTAATAAAATAAGTACATTTGGGTTCCATGTTCTTTAAACAAGAGACATAAAAACTGGGTTATGTTTCGAAGATGTATTTAAAGTTTGGGACGTCAAAACACATACATATCTGTTTAAGTTTTACACCAGGGGCGTCAAACTCATTTTATCAAAATACATCAAATATATATAAGAAATCTGAATGTTCTTAAAGGGCCGGTAGCATGCATTGATAAAACCCACTAAACTGTAAAAATATCAATAAATAGCTTTTCACCATTCAAAAAGCTTTTCTTTAAATTAGATAATATTGGATATCTTTTCAGTCCACCCAGGAGTTTGTAAATATTTTGGGCCATTTGTTTATGTTTTTTTTTCAATCAAAATTACAGATTTTGTGATGCTAATTTAAAAATATTAGTAAGGAATTTTTATGATATTTGCACTAATGTACCATGACATATGTAACTTTTTATTATTCACCATAGGATCATGGACTGTAACTTGACATAAGGCTGAGGCAGCAGCCACTTAAACCCAAAGTTTTTGGCCAATTTTTAGACAAAAATTGCAGTAAAAATCAGGAATAAAATCTGGGAATCACGTTAATTTTGTACGATTTTTGCAGATTTGTGAAAAACTGGAGGGACTAATTGATGTGATTTGGAGTCTAGAGGGCCGCATAAAAAGCTGCAACGGGCCAGATTTGGCCCCCGGGCCTCGAGTTTGACACATGTGTTTTATACCATTTGAAATTAAAACCTCCAGCTGTATGTGCATCTGTATAAACACTCAGTCTTTTGAGCATCCATAATTCTGCACACATAATATTGTATTATAAATAGATGCCATAAGCATCAAGCAAACTTTAAACTTTAACAGCTGTAGAGCAGCATGATGTCGGTTTAAAATAAATTCTGATAACGTCATTAATGATGGGAAGTTCAAGTCTTTTCAGAGAGCCAGCTCTTTTGGCTCGTCTCCCAAATGCCTGTTACTTTGCCATCATCGATAGCCTCGTATTTAAACTCATGAGCTATGAATGTTTTCTATGTTAATAAAATACTTTTGCATTTGCTTTTTTTATGAGAAGCCTTATACTTTCCTAATTTGATGTATTTATTCTGTTACGACAGCAGGCCTTTTTTTTATTTTGTGAGGTATTCTAATCAAACTTTTAATTTTCATAAAAAGAAAACAAGAACAAAAAACAAATGAACAAAATACTGCTAACAAATCTACTAAACAGAAACATAAAAACAGAACCAAAGAATGTTTTTTTAAAGACAAGCCATCGTGCTCCCAATCAAAACGTTTTGAGCAGGGCGGAGCTACTGAGAGTGAGAGCTGAGCAGCAAAAGAGGAGCCAGCTCTCACCTCATGGGAGTCTGTTTTTTAGCATGACCCATCACTAGACATTTAACTGTGCTTCTCATATGTGCTTCCACCCCTCTGTAGCCTTTAGCATTTTGGGCTATGCCATTTGTTGTTGTGAGACGACAAATGGCACTGTCGTCTCACAACAACAGGCTAAAATTACACTGGCATGTAAAATGTTAAGTTCAGAATACTTTGAATATATTGGGCACCCCTATTATATTCATAAAGGCCTTGAGAGATGTAGAACATGTTCATATTCCTATATGACCAACTATCTCAACCTTTTGATGCCAACCCTGAATGGATGAGGCCTGAATGGATGAGGTCTGGACACAGATAGACCTCTGAAGTTGTGCTGTGGTATCTGGGAACAAGATGTTAGCAGCAGATGCTGGAAGTCTTGGAAGTTACGAGGTGGGCCCTCTGTCATTTGGACTTGTTCTTCACCTTCCAGAAATGCTCAGTCGGATTGAAACCTGGACAGAAACACCTTGTACTTGTGCTATTCAAACACTTGACACGTGTCAGTCTTGCTCAAATGCTAATGCTATTCCACCTTCTGACATATCAGCTATGCAGCCATATATCCCCTGCACAACAACAACGTCTCTATCTGCAGCTGTCAGTGGACATTATGTTATGTCTAGTGGAAACGGACATATTCCATAAATTAGAATGAGTCTGGTGAGTCTAGTTTGTCATATTAAAAGTAGCTTTTGAAAATAACAACCTTTCAGCAGATGTTAAGCAAACTTAAATTGGTCTGATTAAGTATTTTAATTTTAAATGTCATGTTTCCACTAACTGTTGGAAAAATTATCATTACTACGAGAAATAAAGGTATTAACACATCAGTCTGTGTAATTAATCTACACAACGGTGATAGAATTACTGAAAGAAAGGCCTTTTCAATATTATTTAAATTTCTCTAATGGGTGTGTATATTAATTTCCAAAAATACATAATAAAAAGGAAAGTACTTCAGTTAAAGTACCAATAAATCACAACTTAAAAGTGGAAAGGCATAAAAAAACAGATCTTCACTTCAGTATTTGTAACTGTTTCCATAGAAATTATGCAAAATGTTTAGAAATCATGTGTTATGCACTCAAACAGCAGATTCCTGATAATACACAGGAGGTATATTCATTTAAACAATTTTCATAAAATAGTAATATCCTTGTTGTTTTTCCACAAAAACAGAACCCCTGCTTTGGTGCTCTGTTCCGTTTCTTTAGTTGCATTAGGGTTGCTTAAAATAAAATATGGACATGATAGATAGAACTTAAAAGGAACAGAAAAAAAGGTATAAGAAATGCAAACAAGCATAAAAAAGTATTGAAAGTTAAAAAGAAGTGCATAAAATATCTGCATGTAAACAAATTAAAGCATTGATTCTTTAAAATCCATGCCTTCTAGCAAAACCTCAGACTACGTTTATGCCGTATTTGGCCAGTAGGTGGCAGCAGTTCAACACTGTTCCTGTTCCTACATGTACTCTAGGATTTTGTCCAAGTGATTCAAAGGCGGCTGCACCAGCTTTGCTCTTTCAGCTCTCCATGGAGAAACGTGAAACCCCAAAGAAACGTTCAGTCGAGTGTGAAGGACGTTTTACTGTATCATTGACCGTAACACTGATCAGCAGTCCAGCGGTGTTCTCACAAAAAAGTGACTGATATGTTCTCAAGAAGCAAAATTATTTCGCCTTTGAGGAACGATTCCTCAGCTGATCATGCACTACTCCAGCTGGGTTACTTAAGTGAGACAGATAGGGCAATTCGGCTGTCAGCGAGGGTTTGATGTCATTATGCAATACCATTTTTTTTATTTTTTTCCCATGTGAAAGGCTGATGCCCTGTCACTGAGCTCATTTGTCAGAACCAACATGGCAGACTGCGATCCGTTTGCTTTCATAGCAGTCCCTAAATCTTCAGGTTTTTATGGGAGTTTTGCAGCTGGAAGCTTGCGGTGTTTGTACACTTTTTTCTGTAATGTTAAATGCTAAATGTTTTCTACATACTTTTTGTACGGTTTTGCTTATTTTCTGTTCTGGGTGTGTTGTTCTTACAGCAAATGGCCTTTTGTTTAAGTCTGTATACTCCAATTAACAATTAATCAATTACTAAATTAGTTGACGAATATTTTAATGATTGATTCATCATGATTAATCCGATTAATCGTTCTAGCCCCACATGTTATAGGACAATAGTGATCAGGAAGGTTTCTCAGGGATAAGTTATGGCTGAGGAGGTAACTTGTTTACATCGTTGTGGTGGTTTCCCTTCGTCTAAATTATGTGGTTTAAATAACATCCAATTTTTATTGGATGCTATTCATTGTTTCCATTGTGTGCTGCAATATATCTGCTTTTCTGTTAAGTTCAACACTCTAATCTACCTCCATCAGTCTAAAGACATTCAGTTTATCCTCCCTTTTTATTTCCTCTGTTAGTTTGATCTGCAGATTAGAATAAAATATGGGCCCCAAAATCCCTTTCTGAGGTTAATGGGAGACTCAGAAAATGCTTAATGTTAAATCCTTAATTAGTTTAATAATATTTCAAATCTTCAGAGCCCAAGGCTTAAATTTTCCCTTTTGGGTCGTAGTTGTTCTTTTCTGGTTAGTTAGTTTGTTTTCTCCATCTCAGTTAATAACTGTTACAAAAATTCCAGTGTCATTAATATTAGATTTAAACATTTAACACTGTTGTTTATTATCTCCTGTTGAATTAGGTTTCTGTCAGTCCTGAAATAGTCATTTTCATAATCATTTGGGGACTGTATTTATTTTTTAAACTCAGTCAAGTTGTCAGTTTTCTTGATGCTAGCTGTGTTTTCATTACAAATGCGCACAAAACTTTTGTTGGTATTCCACTACCATTGAAAAAACACAAATTTGTAATTCCATTAATTAAGAAATGCAATTAAAATCATGTGAATAACTTCGTTCACTGGATAAGTCATTGAAAAACATGTCGCGCCATCATCCTCCTGCCACTTCCTGTCATGTTCTTTGACGTTTCCGCCAGTAGTAACATCCGATTGTTGATCATGTGACTCCTGTGATACAAAATAAGTATTTCCATTGCAGGTTTGTGAAAATCAATAAAAACCTCCCACCTCATCCTAGCTCAAAAACATTTGATCAAAAAACAAGATTTTTTCTTTTTGTTTCCATTAAGTGAATTCCCAATTTGTGCCATTTTATGGTAAATGGAAACACAACTGCTGTAGTGAAAGCTAGATTAAGCTAAATCTCCAACAGTCATTGCATCACACTTAATATTTAATCAAAGAAAGACGACTATGGGCAAATGTGTTCAATTATCCTGATGTTGGACGATCAAACCGCACATGGTATTTCTTTTCTGTCTCTTCAGCTGATGATTTATACGCACGCAGTTGGTGGCATTTTGAGTCTTGGCAGGAATGACAGGGACTAAATGGCAGCTGGTGCAGACCATTATTATGTGTCTTGCTGGGTGCTTCTGACATATCATTCCTTGTATTTGGTCCTGCCTCTGAGGTTGGGCTCTTTGTCCGTTCTGTGATATATAGCTGTAAAACGAAGCAACAACTGCTCTCCAGCAAAGTTTAAATCAATCCTGTAGGCTGGACACCGGAGGCATACGAAATTTTCACATTAAAGCATTTCATGGGCTTAAAAAGACTTTACAGTGATAAAATCCGACACTGACAGACTTTATTGCGATGCCAGACGTTAAGAGTAAAAGCACAATCCAGGGTTTCTGAGAGTCTCACACTATGACTGTCGTTTCACTGGGTCAGTAAATCCCAACAAAATATCACCAGGAAGTGTAATGTAGGTTTGTATTTTCTGTGTTTATCTTTTAATTTTTTACTCTCAAATATTAGACGATGCTTGATTTTCTGGGTTCAATAATGCAGAATCCTTAATGTCATTAGACTACCACAAAACATATAAAGACGTGTGATTTGTATCACTAAACTGCACATAATAACTGTATTTTAAAAAAAATGATTTCTATGTATTAATGCTTTTATTGAACAAACAGTGGAGAAAATAGTAATATTAACAATTGCAACAATACAGACAGTTTTGGGAGAATTTAAACATCATTATTCTTTATCATGATAAGAAATTTATCACGATATATGATGAATGGTGAATCCCCACTCCTAGTTCAAAGTATTGATTTCTACAGAGTTCATATTAAATAGTTATACTTGTGAGAAGCAGTGTGTAGAAGCCAAAGATACAATATGAAAAATCTAATTAAAAGTATTTTTCTGTCTTTGTTGAGATCTAATATTCTCCACACAGTTAAATAATACTTCACATTATTTGTACTTCTATCTGCCCAAATGTCATGAAAACAACTAAGATTTAGTTTGTCGTACATCATAACTATAAAAATGTAAGAAATACATTGTAGTTACAGACATAGGACAGAATAAGTTAATAACAAAAAAACTCCAGCAGAAATCAGAATGGAAAATATTAAGAGGTACGGTAGACTCCAGAGAAAAAGAAGAGAAACATAAATGGGGGAGATAAAGGCTAAAAAAAAAGGTTCATTCAGAAGAAAACAGCTATGGACAAATGAAAAGACCCCAAGAGAAAGACTGGAATGTGAAGGAGGAGTGAGGGATGATGGGAGACAGCTAAGGGACAAACACCCAAAGCAGGAAAAAGAACAAAAAAAAAAGAGAGGGACAAACACCCAAAGCAGGAAAAAGAACAAAAAAAAAGAGACAAGAAAAAGGGCAAATAAAGCTTACTACTTGTGGCAGACTGTCGAGGAGTTAATGGGGTTTTGCCTCCTTCTTTCGTCTCACTGCCTCCTGAACCATGAACCTTGCATGCAGAAAGATCATTAACTCCCCGCTCTGCCTCCCTCCAGGGGCCTCATCTTCTTTCTCTTCTGCAGGACAACTTGTCAGCCAGAGCCTGGTCCCTGTCTCCTCGCCTTCTGGTTAAATATGCATTCCATGTAATATAATCTAAAATATAATCTTCTTTACCTTAGATGAAATTTTATTCTTACATATTGAATAAATAACCTAAGAATAAAGAACAAAATGCAAAGAAAGCAAAATATTTTGTTTTCCGTGTCAAAAAAAAAAGAATAAACATGTCATTTCACAAACAAAACTGCATGTTGGTGTTAATATTTTCATATGTGGCTAACCTAGTTCTCAGTGGATTTGAATTATTATTTTACATTTACATTTTTCTGTTATTTTATTTATAAAGTGTAAGCCGTGAGAATGATGTTAATTTTCTTTGTGGATATATCTGCAAGAATATTTGCAAACACGTGAGTGCATTTATTTTCTTCCATTTTTTATGTTGGGGCCACATTATTTTTAAGAGCAGAAACTGGGTCAATTTGTCATAATAGTGACAGAACAATGTGTCCTTTTTTAAAAGCTTTTTCACTAGTAAGTTAACAAAATTATAAGCACAAAACATGAGCAAACATGAGCTCAGAGAGCCATAAACGAACGTTTTTGTAACCAGACCATATCAGTTTCTTTAGTTAATTTTGTATTTTGACAAATTATGGAGAGGAAATAACATTAAATTGCTCAAACTTCCTTTTTAATTTAATAGTATAAAATGTTGTTAATATTTCATGACATCTTTTTGCTATTGATGGTCCTGATCATAATTTGGGTGAATCTTCTTTGTGTTGGATTGCTGTTAAGGAGGGAAGCTTTCATTTTAGTATTTTAGTCCCTTCTTGAGAACAAGTGTGTATTGCCTTTTTTGTTTGTTTTTTTTAATTTTGTTCTCTGACAGTGAAAATAAATTGCAACTTATTTTTCTCAAAACTTAAATTTTAATTTCATAATTTCCAAAACAAAACGATAAGCTTGTAACAAACTGAAGTGGGGGTTTGTCCGGGACATGTCTTTTCTGATATGTTGCGTTAGTGCTCTGTTCTGTGTTAGGCGTAGTCTGGAGAATGAGCCAATCAGCAACCAGATCTGCATTAACAGATAGAAAAACACAGAAACAAGAGAACACCTACAAGAGGACGACAGTACAGGCCAGAGAGCACAACCGAAATAACAGAGTGACCTCCTGATGGCAGATAATATTTACTGAACTCACAGAACAATGTTTCCTGATGGCAGACAAAAAGTTATTTTAGGAGATAACTTAAATTACCAGCTTGAAGCTCAATACTGAACCGCAGTTTTATCTTTCTTTTTGAGAAGGTTACTCATGCTTTATCACCTCTCTGCTGGACAGTTGTAATTCTTTATGCGTCGGGCTCGATCAATCATTCCTGTACCTTTATAAATAGTACAGAACGCTCCAGCTCATGTTTTAACTGATACAAGGAAGCATGAACACATAACTCCAGTCTTAAAATCTCTTTATTGGCTTCCTGCCTGTCATTGCATTGATTTGAACATTTTATTGCTCACTTTTAAAGTTTTAAAGTGCTCTAGTACCATCCTATCCACACGATCTCCTCAATATCAATACACTATGAAGAGCACGCCGGTCAACTAGCGAGCTTCTCCTTGATGAGCCAAGATCAAAGTTATTAATGATAAGAATATACTAGACTGATTATATCCTCTAAAAATATATATTTTTAAAATATCTAGCTCATAAAGTCATATTCAATAAGGCTATATTTCTGTATCACAAATGTTTTTCAAAAATTTGTCTGATGTAATATTCTGACACGTTGCATTAATTAGCCGTAAGCACATTTCCAAAGTTAACTAAAATAGTCTTTTAAACATCAGTCTATATAATGTGTTTCACTTAGTGAACCGAGTTTCCACAATAAATGAACTTTTCAAAAATATTCTAATTTATATGGCTGTACAGTTGAAACCAGATGTGTGTATGAAAGACAACAAATTCAGACTATTGTTGGTCAGTTAGCAGATTATTTCTAGTTGCTAAATGCCAAAAGTGGAAAAGTTTGAATGAGGGGTAAAACATAATATAGTGTATGTAAAATCTGATTTCAACTGAATTTCCAGATGCACTGACAAATATATACTTTAGATCTTTTTTCCCAGTTGCATCTAGATCACATCAAGCATTTCCTGACACTTTTAATTTGAAATGATTAATGAATCGTATTAATTTCACACTGTGGTGAGGTAATGCCATTAAATGCACAGGACATATTCCTGCAGAGAACACAAAAGTCAAGGTTATGTTGTAACAGTCAGTCATGGGGTAAACAGTGGATGAACAGATTCATTTCTCTACAACCAAACACTGAATGTCAAAGTTTCTTTTATATGTTATATATGAGGAATAAAGGTTGTTTCTGGAACACATGAACTGGTCAGAACCTTTATTTTTTCCTCTCACAGTCAGAGATTCTCTGCTCTTGATGCGTTCTCACAACAATAAAGTCTTCAGAGGTTCCTGGGTGGAACTGACAGAAGAGAGGAAGTGATGCAACAAGAATACTGAAGATGCTGCAATGTTTCTTGAGCAGCATTTTGAGAATGGTGGATGTGACTACATTCATAATTCATTTGTGTGTGTGCGTGTGTGTGTGTTGATATCAGGTGGCAAAATTTCTATATGTATATAATTTCTTTCTGCCAATTAAGCATTTTCTTCACACAGAGTGATACATTTTGAACACTTTTTTCTGGTAATTTTGGTGATTATGGGTTACAGCTAATGTAAACCCAAACTTCTATTTTTTTGTTTGTTTTCTTCTTTTTTTCAGAAAATGTGAATATTCAGAAATAGCTATGTTCACATAATGATCTGCACAGTTATGGAGAAAACTGCTGACTTGACAAATGATCATCAGATAATCACTGACATCCTCTGCAAGGCAAGTCAAGTTTACTTGCCTTGCCTTGTTTTATGGACATTCAGCAAATGTCCATAAAACCGAAAAACAGCCGAAACACTGACTTCCTATAAATCAGGCCCAAAACCCCACCAGTTTAGAGTTGTCTTTGATTAATAACTGGAACCTTGATTAATATATTTGATGACAGCATTTGACAAAATGTAATGCCACTGCTTGTTTCATAAATTGGTACTTTGAACTGCCCTGTTGCTGGAATGTGCTATACAAATAAACTTCATACACAAAACTATCCAAAGTTTTCACGGGAAATCAAAGGCAAGCCAGAAAGAAAATGCTAAGAGTTAAAATACAGAAATTAAAGACATAAAACAAATGTTTCATACAGTTCCTAAAGCAAAAGCCGTAAACAAAAATGTTTTCGGTCCTGATTTAAAGGAACCAGCAGTTTGTCCAGATCTCAATTATTCAGAATTTGTTCCATATCCAAGGAGCATGGAAACTAAAATCTGTCTCTGTGTTTAGTTCTACTCCCGGAAACACAGAGTGTGAAAACAAAAGCTCTTGGGACAGAGTATGAATGAAATATGTATTATTCTTTTTGCTACTCTGCAAGATACTTCCAGGAAAATCACCGACCACACAAAGTTTTACTTGGAAATTTTTATTTTTACACACAGAAAATGAGTTTGAACGATATAAACACACCTTGTCGGCTCACCGCTCCCTGCATGGAGCGTCTTTACATTATGGCTGCAGCGCAGTTTCAGTTCAGAGCCAGATGAACATGGACGCTGCATAAATAGTTCAGAATGAGTTGTGGTAGTTCCCAGCTAATATTTGCTCCACAATAACAAATTTTGCTGTGTGATAAATTGTTCCAGAAGTTATCGCGATAAATGATAATAATGTTGTTTTGAGACCATTTTGTAAGTAATTTAATGGTAATGATAAAGTAATAAGAACACATTCTCAAAGATCAGTAAACTTTAAATTCTAATGAACATTTAACTCTGGAAGACATTTTAAATATCCAATAAATAAATAAATAAATAAATAAATAAATAAATAAATATTTTATTTGTAATACACACAAAGAAAATAATAATAAAAATAACACATTTTGCCTCCAGATGAATTTTGAGGAAATCTTTCTAACAGTGGGTTTCATTAAACCTATAAAAGAAGAAAATATTTACAACACTTCTATACCTTTTGAAATGGGATTCTCTCATATGGTCTCATCTTATGGTCTTCTGTATTATGTGTGCTGGTGACGTGTGTAGTCCAGATTGTTCCTCGCTTCCCATCACGCTGACCACTGGTGCCCCGCCTTCCTGCAGCCGTGTGAGAACTATAGAGACAGCGGGATGGATTACATGTTGTGTATATATAAAAAAACAAAACAACCAAAAACAAATTACAGCTGTGTAAAACGGGAGAAATGTAATTTACCTCGCTCTATATAGAGTTTTTCCAGGCTATTAAATATCACTTTTACCAGACAGCCAGAGGCCTTAAGGTCAGCAAACAGTGTCTCTCTGTCTCACAGTGTGCATGTATTTGTATCCAGATATGAATCTATTTACAGGAAAATAAATAAATATGTCGTTTTCGCCAAAAACGGGAGAGAAGAATACAATACCTTCCAAAGGAGAGGTGTTGCTAGGCAATTTGTAACAATTTCTTCTGACCTTTCCTGCAGAAGGCTCTTATTTATATCACTGCTATTATACACTGCTCTGCGCACGAGTACCGTAATCATGGATGTCTTTGTTACATGTTGTTGATACATTCTACGAATTTGCCAGATAAATCACTGCAGACTTACTGTCAGTCTGAGATCTGATTTTTTATTAATACCAAGGGTTCAAGTGCTGCATTCAGAAGATTCTCTGGATAAGAACAAAATGTTGAAGAGGTTAATGTAGCGGCGCTACAGCACATTTTAAAAATTGAAAACCAGATATAAATGTTATCTAAGTTCAATGTTTAGTTGGAGAAATTTGATGGCACTATTCCATACAAAATAAGTAAAACATTAAATGGGAGTTAGAGTTTTCTATCAACAATAGTTTTGTAGGTTTCTAGTGAACTCTGGCACAATCTGAATGCTGAATGCCAAATGCTTTCTCAGGTAGACTGCAGAGCAGGGCATTCTGGGTAAATACAACCAAAACGAAAATGCAAATCTAACAAGTTTTTCAAACGGTTTAGATCGTTTGACACGAGTCAGTGTGAAAGTGAACCGCACCAGCTGAAAACGTAACAAATGTTGCAAACTTTACGGAACCGAGACCAGCAGGTGTGAAAACACCCTAAAGCTCAAATGAACACCACACCAACGCATATGCAGTACAGGTTTGCTTGGATTCCTATTTGTAGATTGTTACTAAAATACATCGGAGGGCTTCATCTGAAAATGACAAATGTTTAAAACACATAATCAGCCGTAGCAGCACATTCAGTTGTAGAATATCGTATAGGACGTGAGTCGTGTCCTTGCAAGTAGGAGACTGTCTGCAGACGTTCATGGGTCTCAGACTGGGGCTTCAGGTCTCAGATAAACTAAAAAGTAAGTCAACAGCTGACTATTTTCTTTGAGTTATTTCTGAGGAGTTCAGAAGCGCTGTAAGCTAATGCCGTGGAGGAACGCTTGTTGACTTGGGAAATCATCCATACGGAGGCTGACAGCCAGGCTCGGCAGCCAGACGACGCATTTATCTGAGGAGCAACATAATTTACTTTACCTATTAGCCGTTTTAATGCGGTACCTCATCAGTGTAGCTTACAAGAGCATAAATGATTAAGAAGATTTAAAAAGGATTTGATAATTGGGCTCAGCATCACATTCAGGGGAGGGTTACAGAGCTGCGGATCATTACCCTAATAGCGACCAAGAGATTTTGTGCCATCAAGTTGCTGAAACTGAATCAACATTTCTTCTTCCAGTGTTTTCAACAGTTCACGTGGTTCAGTGTCAGGATTTTTAACTGAGCTTGAATCCTCCCAGCCCTCTCGCCGTTTCTTGTTTATTGATAATGCAGTCCCACTGGAGTCCTGGGAGTTGCCTGTAACATCGCATCGCTTCTCATCAGCTAAATGATTGCGTCGCCCTTGCCTGGTGCGTTTATCATCGCTAGGACCTCGCTTTCTCCCATCTCGCTCTTCATTGACATGCCTTTCATTGCTGCTGTGATGGCTTTCATTATTAATGACAGAAAAGATCGCCGGCCGAGCGATGGGAAGTTAAATCATCAGGCACTCATCTGTTTGTATGGAAGCGTGTAATGACATGCGGACAATGCGCATCCTGAGGCTGCCGCTAAAAAGATCAGACCAAACTGACCTAGTGTGATTACTGACAGAGGAAATGCTGGTTGTCAATTATCAGCCTTTCACTTACAGCAGAAAGGACTGGAAATGCCATTCAAAGAATCTGATTTGCTTTTACTTTTATTTATTGTTCATTAATATGAAGGTCACATCACCAATATATGTGTATAGTTTTCATATCCTGTGAACATTATTGCATTTTGTCGATCATATTAAGTTTTTAAAAAATTGCCATGACGTTTGTGAGTTTAATATGAGAAAATGTGGAAATGTTATGAACATACAAAGCTGGGCATGTTTGTGAACTAGTAGGTTAAACATAAAAGATATTTAGATTTTTTTTTTAAAAAAAAAAAAAAAAAAAAAAAAACATGGAAGGTGGGGTTACCCTGCTTCAATGCTTCCCAGAAGTCTTTCAGAATTTGTCTCTACTGGCCATGAACGTCTAGAAACTGAAATATTTGCCCATTCTCCAACACAATATAGCTTAAAGAGGGCATTTTACATCTTTCAGGCACATAGTGCCATTTCATAGCACAATAAAGTAACCATGTTACCTTCAGCTGTCTCTTTAAGAAGACAAAGGCCTAATTTCAAGGCGTCAAATTGCGAAGTTAAATTTCTTTTCAGTCATGTAAAAAATATGTAGCAGTTTTAGAACATCTCAAAGTAACAGTTACTTGATCGTGTCATAAAATGGCACTATGTGCCTGGATAATACATAATACTTACTCTTTAGTTTATCTGTTCAAAATGTTTTCATGACCATTTATCTTTCTTTACTACTTCACATGAATCCACTGCTTTCTGTTGGTGTGTCGCATGAAATGTTGAAGCAGAAAACTTTGTGGTGCAATCTTACCCTTTCATACAGTTTCAGCAACTTTCTACTATTGATGAAAACAGACAACCATATCAATTCTGGATAGTAAGAAAAAAATCTACCGTCAGTGACGACAAGGTTAGCCTTCCATACCCGCAGATTAGCAGCTTTCACATTGAGAACCATGGTGACGGTAAAAGTTTATCTGACTTATATAATGTAGAGGGAAAATTATTGCCCGTCAACATGACTGGATGAGACACGGAGACTACCAGCATCTTTTTTTTTTCCCCCAGTCAGAAGCTGTCGTTTACACCAATGTGGGATTTCTAAGATGAGGACTAGAGTTGAATGTGAAGTTTGGCTCAGCTTTAAGCTCTCTGCATGACACGCTGAGAATTACGCAGAAGGAAAAAAAAAAAGAAATACGGCCGACTGGCCCGTGTGTGTGATCTACGTTAGCTGTGTGCATACTGTACATGTGGGTGTCCTTGAATTTCTGCCATTACAATTATAATCCTACACTAGAAATATGGAAGCATGAGTCTTGGAAAATTGCTTTTTAAAATATAAGTAAATATATCGTTAAGAAAAAAAAAGCAAGCCAGTAAATTGCTAAATAGTTAAATAAAGAGGTCAAGAGTAAGGAAAAAGGGAACCAAATAAATTTACAAAAAAATAAGCATCAAATAAATTAATAAGTAAGGGAAGAAAACACATACAAAGAAAAGTATACTTATAGCTAAGAACATATTTTAAGATATAAGTAAATGAATAACAGTAAAAATGCAATTAAGACATGATTAAACATGATTGAGAAAGGCTGTTCCTGTCTGATTAGTGTCAATCCACATGCACCATAAAATCTTTAAAAAAAAGCACAAGTAGGTGAATAACTGAAAAGTAAATAATAAAACAATATGAAGAGTAAATTTGTCAGTAGGACAGTCAATAAAGAGTAAATAAATAAAATAAATAACTCCATTAAGAAAGAGATAAGTAAGTAGGCAAGTAAATGTCTAAAAAGTAAAACAAGTTTATTAATAAGTCAAAAGACAATTAAAAGGGAAAATATGTAGGCAAGTTCATAATAGGTCAATTAGAAATGGATAAGTACAAAAAATAATTTAGATGAGTTACTTTCTATGCTAAATCACACAAAAGATAATATGTACGAAAATAAGTTTATAATAAGCAGGTGAAAAGGTAATTAAACAAATATATAAAAATGGCAGGCTTCATAAATCAATGCATTAATTTAAAGTGCCGATTGATTAAATAATTCTGTAACTAACAAAAATGAAGATGGAAAAAATTAAAATGATAATTTTTAACCTTAAATAAGTGAACATATAAACAAGCACATTCAAAACATGAGACGAGATATGTTTAAAATAAGAAAATAAGTCCTGTTGCCCACTGCTGGAGTATTTCAGATTCTCATGTCCTGATTGGCTGAGGATCTGCACCAGCATATTGTATTTGATCTCAGATTAAGGACAAAACAGGCCAAAGCAAAAGCAATCTCCCAGTTTAAAAGATTGTGCAATTTATTTTAACACATGGCACAAAACATAAAGCAAAAGCTGTTGTCCTGGGTCAGTCGGAGCCAACAACTTAGCAAAAACAAAATCCTTTGTTTGAAAAAAAAATTTGCAAAAAATGAAAGCAAGGAACCACAAGTGGCCAGAGCAACGAGTTACAGTTGGTCCTAAAATGGTTTCAAATTGCTTAAAGGAAATAAGGCTGAAAAAAAAAAAAATTGAACGTGTTTGAGTTCAGTGCCAGTTGCTGGGCAACCAAAAGAAGATGTAGCAGGAACTTAGCTCGTTTTTCCAGCGGCAGATTTAGATGCAGAATGTTTCTGTCAACTGTCAGAGCGAAAACTGTAGCAAGACTTTTACTGCTGAGTGGGAGGAGGAAAGAATCCAGCAGCGGCTGGTGCAGGTTTGAATATTTCCAGAGTTTGGAGAGTTTAGCCTTGTCGGGGAGTTCCAGCCATACAAGGCAGATTTCACATCTGTCACATCAGTCTGCAGGGAGAGACGTGACAGCAAAAGTCACTTAAGAAACAAGATCCAGGTCAGCTTACACTGATCACAGTCCAGAAACACAAAGCATAGAAAGGTTCCTGTAGCAAGCAGAGAGGACAGAAATGTCTTCGACATTAAAAGCAAAACATTAAAGATTATTTTTAGTGCTTATATCATCAAAAAACAAAACTCTGGCTATGTCATAAACAGCATTATGTTCACACCTAATGTTTCTGTTTATCATGTTTTTAATTGATTTGTTTTATATGTATGATTTTGCATATGTTGTCATGTTTTACTACTTTAAATTATTATTATTTCACTTCCTAATAGTTGCTAGGTATACTGTTTGAAAAAGAAAAGCCCATTTAGTGACAAGTGCTACAAATTAACTATAAGCAACATGATACAACCAGGGGACTTCTGTTTAGTTCAGTCTGTGTTGTTGTGTGTCTGTAACTATCAAATAAACTTGATGAAATAAATTCAATTTCTATATCTTTTCCATTACATTAATCAAATGGGCAGTAATTATAATTTTTCGGTTATTAAAATTTATGTCAACAGATTCCATAAAACAGTAGTTAAAATATTGGACAAATTGGCAAAAACAAAATAAAACAAAACAAACAAAAAAAAAAACGTAAAAAGGGAAGAAAAAAAAAGTCATAAGATATTTGATAGCTTGAATTACAACAGGCCAAAACTGCAGGAACCAACGGAAAGCAAAATAATACAAAAAGCAAAAAAAAAAAAAAAAAAAAAAAAAAATCACAGGCAAGCTACTGACACAGTGAGCAGATACCAAGCGGTCAGACATCAACAAGATCCGGGAGGAACAAAAAGAAAAGTGACAAAAGCCTTTGTGGCGCCCCGCTAATGAAAAATGTATTAAAGCAAAAAGCAATCAGCCAAAACCTCGTACCTGACGAGGGCGGAGGAAATCAAAGAAGACAAAATCTTCAAAAGACAACCGTAAAGAAACGACGGGGCGACCAAGTAATCCCCACACAACATCACCTGAAAGGTGGATCAGGGATACAGAAATAAAAGAAAACAAGGAACCCAAGAAAGAAAAGAAAGAAAAGAAAGACTGGGAAATAGAGAACCAGCTTAACAAAATATCAAGAGAGGTGAAGAGTGGAGGCTGATCTAATGAAGAACTTCTTTAAAGTCATCCTCCTGAATATTTTGGTCTAAATAAAAGGCAACTCAACAAACTGAAAAGCTTTTTTATTTATATATAGTTCTGGAGTTCAAAGACAGAATTATGTCCATGTAAATGACATAAATGAATGCTAAAGCAAGAATTTATATTTTTATTATTATTAAGCAGTGCAGCTAATGCTCTCACCGCTGGACTGAAATATAAACAAACAGTTCTTATATAATCTCTTTGTTTAATTATTTTGCATCAGTAGATAACATGCACAGATGATTGGACACGTTTTAAAAAGTATGTTTTTTGTTTTTTTTGTTTTCACTGTGAAATCATTAAAGAACTAAAGTTCCCCCCTGAAAAAAATCTAAACATTTTAAGAACAAATAATATTTGGACATCTTCAATATGTTTCTTCATCAAACCAAACAAAAAGTAATAAAGACCTTATGGAGTAAAACAGGAACAGAAATCATTGGAAGGTGAAGCAGACTGTCTCGTTTCCTCCCAGTGTTTTGTGTAAAAGCGTAGTTCCAAGCCTGTTATTTCCTAATTGTCTGCACTGATTGTGACAATTGTACAAAAATTACCAGCTCAAATTTTATTAAAAGGTGCAGAGAGAAAGAAAAGGGAGCCGCGTTTATGTAAATCACCTTTGTTTGAGCTCCGAGAGGGCAGACGACTTGCTCCGAGTGCACCCTTTGAGTGCTCTGCTAATGCCGCCGTGTCTTCCACTCCGTCTCCATCGGGTTTTTAATCAGGGTTTTTCTCTCTCCGTTGACGAAGGTGACAGGCGTTTTAATTGAAGCAGCACCAAAGACAGCAAGCATCCATTAACATTCATTAAATGTATTTTCACATATTTTCTTCAAGCTGTTTTCACCTCAGATTCGCAACAAGAAATACGACACACAGCTAAGAAAAGTAAAATATGCAAACTTAAAATAAAAATACAAAATCAATGCTAGAACGGCAATGGATTTAGGGTGTTTTCACACCTGATAGTCCAGCAGTTTGATTGGGAACCAAAGTTGCAACATTTGTTACATTTTCAGCTGGTGCGGTTTGTCAAGAGATCCAACCTGTCCCCCTCCTCGCCTGTGGTGGCGCTGTAACAACAAGCACTGAAGGAAATAACACAAAAACCTCAGAAGAAGACTGTGAGCAAAACTTCCTTCTTCGTAAAATGTAAAGAAAAATGAAGTAGCATCAGATTTTAGAGGTTTTAGGATTTCTCTTTTGACTTTGGTAAAAAAACAAACAAAAAAAAACAACAACAAAAAAACCCACAAGTAATTTCTCCTGCTAGCATTAAACTTGAATGTTTATTTTGGTTGTATTTACCCAGAATGCCCTGCGTTGTAGTCCGCTTGCATCTCCATTCAAACTGCACCAGAGTTCACTTCAAACCAAACCGAGACAGAGGTTTGTTGGCGGACCGGAGTTCACCTTTTTGGTCCGCATCAGAGTTAGCTTTCATATTCACACCTCCACAAAATGAACCAAACTTTCTAGACAAACAAACTTGAGTTTGATTAAAACAGACTAAGCAGGGCTGGTGGGAATCGATTCTGGATGAATCAACAAAAATAATTCAAAGATTTACAAAAGTAAGAAAAAAAAAACAGCAGTTCTTTTCAGTCTTGGTGAACTCTAAGACAGACTAATTGTGTTTGATTTAATGAAGAATTGCAGTCAGAAAACACTAAATCTAAAGATACTTGTCAGTTTTGTAGCTACGTTTAGTGTGAAATTATGGAACAGTTTAACAACAAAATTAACAGTTTGGGTTTGAGACACAATGTAAAGAGTGTATGTAATAATGAGGGTCTGATCCAGTTAAGCATGACAACACAATGGTAGTTTTTCTAAAGAAAATGGGCTATTTTCCTCAAAATAACAGATTCAAACACTTATAACAGGTCCCTTAAAACAAACCAAATGAAGAAACCAAACTGAGCCAAGCCACTTTTATTCTGTCTTTAATGTCACTCAGACCTTATTTGTTTTAACTGGTTTCATATTTTGTTAGTCTTCCATTATGTTTTTGTATTGTTTTATGAATAAAGTTGGTATGGTGTGGTATTCTAAATATGCACAGACAGAATTAAATGGGGAAAAACATATTCAACATTGTTTCTGCATTCAATAGGAGGAACTTTTTTTAGAGTCCCCGTGAACCACATTTCATATTTTTCCTATTTGCCAAGTTTGTCTATGAAATGACAGGAGTTGTGAAAGGAGAAAACTGACAAGATCTGATTGGCTGTTGGCAGCCAGTGACAGAAACACGTTCAGCCTCTGTCAGAGTGACAGGCTGATAAGCTCATTCAGCATCAGAGCATCATCTGAAACACTATTGATGTCACCAACACTCGTATGACTTGGTGGAAACTGATGGGTTTTTTTCATTGTGACACTGAGAGACAAGAAAACCATTTTTTATAACGGCTGCAAAACAAGATAAAAAAAAAATAGGAGAGAGAAAAAATAGTTCCAAGTAAGTAAAAAGGTCAATGTAAGAAAAACATGCACAAATATCCAGGCTTTTCTCTTAGTTTTAAAAACTTTTCCCCAACCCCTAAGGTTATTTTGATAATCTGTCGACTACAGAAACAACATGGTAGATTTCAAGAAGGTGGAAGATGACATCCTCAGACGACTCGAGTTTCTGCTTCATCCTTATGTTTCGAACATTATCTGTCTCAGTGCTAACAGACACAGACTTTAATAAAATGAAGGGCAAGGTGGGAGGCTAACATTAGCATGCTTGCTTTATTTTGATATAATTTATTGATAATTCAAAGCTGGAAACGTGAGATTCCATTTCATGCAGGGAAAACGTCAAATAAAAGTTCTTTTGCTTCATGAACACAGTGCTTTGTGTTCAACGTGGTCACATTTTCAGCTGAATTACAACCTTCATAGTCTAAACTATACGTTCTACAGTTTTCTTTCATCTGGCTTCGTCTCCATTGATGCAAATTGGAATTACAAAAAATGCATTTGCTTAACGAAAACAGGGCAATTTTCAAAAAAGCAGATGTTTTTCGATAAAAGGTTTTGCACAAGGATGAGGTGATCTTTCAGCTGTATTGTAATTTAGCAAACTTGCAATGGAAACCCTTTTTTCACATCACACCAGTTAGTATACAGCAGCAATGCGTTTATTTGCAGCCGTCAGCATCCTTGGGAGATGCAGCTGCTTCTACCATCGTTTGAGTTTAACATTCAAAAGTGTTGAATCCACAGCTGTCCTGTAAAACCACACAATACAATTTCCCCAAAACGCTCCAAGGTAGGCGGGGCTTGTTGCTCCAAGCGCCTGAATAATTTCCTCTGATTGGCTGATGGATGATTAGTGTAGCACCATGGCTGAATTAAAATATATCTCATGTAACTGTTTACATCCATAATTTTTAATGACTTATTCACATGTGACTATAATTGCGTTCCTTATTTAATGGAAACACCGCAATTGCGAAAATGTGTTTTTCTGACGTTAGTACAATATAGACTAAAATTTGCACACATTTGTAATGGACACACAGCTACTGTTACGAAAAAAAAGGGAGTATTTTGTTGTTTGGACCTGTCTTCAGGTAGCGTTCCTTAGACAAAGTTACTATAGAAAAAAACATGTGATGCTTGGACATGTTGGATTCCACAAAGCGGGTGGCAAAGCATCGGGGTTGAGATTCTACACCAGATTTGGTTGCAGCAGTGCACAGTGAGAAACTTTTGGTCTACCCATCTGTCTGCTGGTAGTGGGGGGCGGTCAGAGAATGGAGGGGCAGAGGTCTGGGTCAGTTTCCTCATTCTTTGGCTCAGCAGCTCCACAGCCTTCTCTCTGCTGCACCAGCAGATGCTCTCTGTTAATTAACAAGCTGACACAGCATATGTACAGGTTGAAATTTGGATGTCACAAAACTCTCTGCCGTCTCCGGGTTTGTGGAAGTAGATCGTCTCTGAGGTGTTGGACTTTAGGGGTTAGAGCAAAGGAAATTCACCTTTTAGTTTGCTGCCAGAAACGGTGAGGTTCTGGCAAATTATTACGTCCAATTAGTGCCTTAACAAAAGTCACAAAGCTATTCCCACTACGTTGACATATGACAGCTTGACAAAGTGCTAAAATTTGTTTTCCTTAATCCACAAATAAAATGCGAAGCGGAACTGTTTTTTCCAAAGTTTTAAAAGACAAATTGAGAGACAGGGACTCAGTTCTAACAAACACCTCATGTTCTTACTGATAACATTTGTCCAGTTAATGAGGACAAGGCTGCATGCTCAGAATGCCAACTCAGCACTGCCACTGCTGCTGCTCACCCTGCACAGCCATGTTAGGCTGCAGGGTTCAAAGTCCTTCCCATGTCAAAGGGATTCTTCTGTTCTCTTTAAATTTCATATAGTTTGATCGATTAGTAAGTGGTCTGGCTGCAGCTGCCTGCGTTTCCATTACAAATGTGCGCAAAACTTTATTGGTGGTCCGCTAATGTCGAAAAAACTCACAATTCTGCAACTGCTGTGTTTCCGTTAACCCCTAGAACCCGACGGACCCACCGGTGGGTCCAGCTGCCACGACCTCGGCTCGCTCTGTAAACAAAGGCTCCACGTGCCTTTAAATTTTTTTTTATTTTTATTATCCGCTAAAAGAGGCTTTGATCTTTCAAAAACTATTCCGCATAAAGGTTTTGCCCAAAATGTTAAGTTTAAATTTATTTATACCCCCTGAGGGTGTAAGAGAAACGCAATTAAAATCACAGGGGAATAGTTTGTTCACGCAATAAGCCGTTAAAAAAAAAAAAAACATGCAGCAGGTGCTGCGGTGGTGCAGGGGCAAAGCATGACCCAGGTACTGAGGCCTTAGTCCTCATGGTGGTGGTCGCAGGTTGGTTTCCTGGCCTGGTGGCATTAACCGCATGTCTTATCTCTCTCTCATTACCCTGTTTCCTTTCAAATAAAGGCCATTAGAGCCAACAAAACCTTTTAAAAAAACACGCAGTGCCATCATCTTCCTACTGCTGTGTGTCATATTCTTGGTCTTTGCCGCCAGTGATATCAGGTTGTTGATCACGACTCATGTCAAAAAAAAGTGTTTTCATGGCAGTTTTGCAACTTCAATTCAGCCAAAAAAAAAAAAAAAAACCTCATCGTAGCACAAAAACTTTGTCGAAAAACATGAGGTTTTCCAAAATTGCTCTGTTTCCATGAAGCAAATTTTTCATAATTCCGATAAACCCTTTTCACATAATGTCACAAACTTCCATTCTGACTCTAAGCGGTGTATCTTTCTCTGGTTCAAAACTAAGCAAAATTGATCATAGGCTGAAACAGACGAAGCATCTCATGTATATTTAGGATATGGATCTGTATTATCTCGGTAAAGAAGACTAATCTTATAATCTTGAGGATTTACCTGGTGTCGAGGTGATCCACATAACTAACTACCTGGAGCTGCAGACCCCATATACGATCATTTAGTTTCAAGTTGGGTCAAACATTTAGGATTAAAAAAGCAGTAAATGACTGTTGACTTGTTTCTGCAGGGTGAGTAGTGAGTTGGGCTATTTTAAGTAATTAATCTGTGATAACGATGCTATCGCTAACAACGAACTAACTCGTGTTTTTCTATGAGCTTGAATCTCCCGTTAAATTATTTATTTAGCTTCTGTAAACCCAAATTCATGCTGGAGTTGTACGTTAATGTCGAGTCGCTGTAGGATTCAGGTCCAATGTAGGTCAACGATTCGCTCCGATCTACAGAACCGAACCGTGTGGAGGAGAGTCTCAGCTCACCGGGACTATGGCTGGGTAGGGTTGGTTCCTTTTTTTCTTTTAGATTGAAAGTCCCGCTGAATAAACATATTTTCTGTCCTGGCCTCGTTACTGAATTAGCTGCTAACAATATTAGCATAGAAATAATACATCTTACCTTACATAAGAATTTCCCTTATTTAACCAGGTACACCCCGTTGAGATCTAGATCTCATTTTCAAGAGAGACTTGGATATGACTTTCCTTTCTTTGAAAGTAACTGTCCAATAAAATATCTTAAAATACAATTTAAACAATGCGATCCTTACCTGTTAGAAAGTGGCGCTGCAAACTCTGGTATTGTTAGTTTTCACACCTCCTGTTTTTAGCTGTAGATTGTTGATCCACTTTTTTCAGTAAGTTTTTTTTAATTAACTCTCTTGTGACCAACTACCTTCGAAACACGAAAAATAACGTTTATCTTTATTCTCTATTAGAACAGTTGGAAGAACTGTACAGGACACAGATTTTAGGCATTTTGATGCTGGACCAACAGGAATAAATGGGCTGAATTTACTTCCTGTAAAAGTTGTACATATGCAGATTTCTCAAGATAAACTATTTACAATAGATTTGACAGAGCTGTACACAACATCAATTCATTCATGAATAGATTAAAAAAAAAACACACTGGTTACATATATATGGAAAGATTTAATTTCTAACACAGCTGCTTGCATTATGAATGTTCATCCAAGAGCTGTGACTTGTAGGAGCAGAGAGGCTCTATACTGGTTTGTCTTCTTTTGGATCCAGAGACCCTGGTAGTTTGACAGTAGACAGCAGATGACCGACCCACAGCTGATTGAACCGACCATAGACAGAGGAACAAGACCATCCCAGATGTGGTACTCCTTCACCCTTCGTATGGCCCTCTCCACTAAAATCCTCAGGCGAGCAATAGTCTGGGTCTTCTGTCCTCCATGCTGAGTTGGGTGGATTTTTTCAGTGGAGGAATGATAAGTGTTGCTCCCACCTTTGACAGAATCTTCTCAATCTGGAAACCCTTGTCGGCCATTACTCCATCTCCGGGCTGAAGTAATGTTAAGATCTGTGATTTCCGAGTTATTTCTATGTCTGAGATGGAGCGTGTGTACAATTTGGACACGAAGGTGATGATCCCACATGGAGCGATGTCAATCAGACCTTTAAAGGTGGTGTGGTTTTTGCAGTTGGAAAAGGTTTCTGACTGTAGCGTGAGGGAGGATGCCGTTTCACAACGGATCTCAGTGCAGTCCATCATCACTTCCACATGAGGCCGGTACTGTTTGAACTCGTCAGGCATGGCGGCCTGAACTTGCTCTCTCGTCATCCACAACGATAGCGAGCCAAGAACCTGGTAAAGGTCGCTAGCTAGTCCATGTTAAAATGATGCGACTAACTAGATAAACTGACCTCAAAGATGGACGACAAGGTTTTCACCGGCTGCAACATGACAAAGAAACATGAACAGTTCATCAATGAACAGAAGTTTTTGCTGAGGACTTCGTGTTTTTTCTGCAGTCCGCTGTGCCTTGGACCAGTACACTAGAAGCAGAAAGGTAAACTGAATCCCAAAACACATTGAAGACCTCCTCTGAGCTGAAATTGGTGTAGTAACGAAAATCTTCATCTGTAACACAAAACCTGAAAAACGGTGGCCGTTTCTTTTTAAGAGTTAGCTGCTGGATTTCCATTTCTAGTGACAAAACTTGGAACGCCGACTCTTGAATTCTCTGTGTGGCACTAAGGGGAAAAGAAAAATAAACGTTAATAGACATCACTCAAACATTTTGCACTTTTCACTGTTCTCATTACGTGATGCTGTTGGTGAGCTAATGAGGTGAAAGAAAAGCAAATCGTACATATACACATACATTTTTGCTGCTCTACAGATAAACTTGACTTGAATTTTTATATATATATGAAGATTATTCAAACAAAAATTGCGACACCATACCTCCTCCTCCTCACTCCATTCATTTTATGCATTTACTGGCAATCTCCCCAGTAGTTAGAAAGTCTAAAGTGTTCTGAATACAACCTCAAGATGGTTACAATGTCCTTCACTGCCATATATTTTTTCTACAAGACATTTTCTGTAATACTAACCTGGAGAACGATGGCAGGCGTAGTCATGGTATTTTGCCTCCGCAGCTGCAGGCAATTCCTCCTTTGAGCAGTCCTCTGGGTAGGGCATCTTCTGGGAGTCATCCTGACCAGAGTGAACCAAAG
>NW_006799971.1:3270792-3272036 GCF_000485575.1 Poecilia formosa
AATTGTTCCACTGGCTGATGTGCTTCAACCCTCTGGGGCAAAGTGCTGGCTGCAGACATAGATGCTGTCATGGAGGATTTGAAACGTTCTAACTTCATCTCTCCTGATTGCTCCCACCCAGCGGGCGCAAATTTCTGGGCTCACAGGAAAATTATGGAAGCTCAAATATGGTTGTTTTTGATAGAACAGCATGGCACACTGTTAGCAATAGCAACGTCTTGATGTTGTGCCATGCTTGTTAAGTTGGCAGGTTGCGGCTGAGAAAGATGAACATGAAACAAAAAGAGAAATTACATCACATCAGAGTATGTGAATGATTTTGCATATAAATCTCTAAGTCAATATTTCAAAATGCTGGAAGATGTCTGTGATTTTTTTACATTAATATAGAAAGTGAAACTTTCCGTCATGATTTGCGGTGGAGAGGTGGCGAGGAAGATGCTCTGGACCCAGGATGGAATGAAGAAAATTATGATAATCCAGAAACACAAAGTCCAAAATCCAGGCAGCACAGAATGAACGGAAGGCTACGGTTCAAAACTGGTAACAAAGGACATCTAACAACAGACACGAACACTAGACAGTCTGGACAAAGACCACAGGTGGGTTTAAATAGACAATCAGGGGAAACAAGAGACAGGTGTAACTAATCAAGGGGTAAATGGGACAACACAGAGACTCCAGAACACAGAAAAACTCAAATCCTCACACTTTTAACGTTACAGCATTAAAGGCAACTGTGTATATTTTACCTAACTGTGGCGAAAGCTGCTGCTTGCTGGAGGCTGTTTCCTTTATATACAGTTAGAGAACGGTAAATTGACAATGACTGGTAATGTTATCATGATTATTTAGCACATAAATACTGTTGTTATTAACCTTACCTTCTTTTTATATCCTTAAGATAATGAGTATCTGTACATTTTTCTGTTGGGTTTCCCCGAGGCAAAATTACCTCTGAAGTAAAGATACACTGCTTCAAGTCAGAACGGACGTCATCTGATGTAACTGTGAGAAGGTCCATCAAATGGTCAATGGAAATGCAGCTATTATACTGTGATGGTGAGGAGCCAAAAGCAAAGACGAGCTTCACTGATTAATACAGTGGTTCCCAAACGTTTTCTTCTGCGCCCCCCAGTGGTTTCCAAACATTTTCTGTGCCCCCCCTATGGGTTACAAATGGCTGTCTTGTTGAAACGACAGGGGGGGAGGGAGGGCATCGACTTTTTTGGGGGCAAAATGAA
>NW_006799971.1:3272677-3274394 GCF_000485575.1 Poecilia formosa
CAATGTCCTTCACTGCCATATATTTTTTCTACAAGACATTTTCTGTAATACTAACCCGGAGAACGATGGCAGGCGTAGTCATGGTATTTTGCCTCTGCAGCTGCAGGTGTAACACTCACTATGTGTTTACAGTTAATGAACTAGTAATAAAATCAGAGCTAGGTTCGGCTACTGGAGTAGTGAGAAGTGTATTTTGAATTAATGACCACAGACCCCCAAAAAAATTAAGTTAAAAACAGCCGGCTTATTATTTGTTGAAAGAACAATAAAAGAACAAACAACATTACACAATTAACACAAAATGACAAATTCCAGAAAAAAATAGTTTCCAGTTTCTTTCAGAATATTTTATAAATCTAAATTAAGGATACTATTTATTTTACCTAGGTTATAGTTCTATTTAAGTTCTAGTTAATACTATTTATCTGTTTTAATTTACAGTTTGTTCTAATCTGTTTAATCTATTTTAGTTCTTTGGTGTTTCCCTTAAGGAGTAAAAAAAAACAACAGCAAAACAACAACACAGCAGAACAATTCAGCAAGGACAGGTCAAACTGTGCTTCGGATTTGATGTCTTGTTTCCTCCGATGATCCAACAGTTAATTCTGTTTCAGTGACCCACTGCTTATGCGCACGACAACATAGGCAGGTCATACCAAGTTACGGGGTTGGCAATGTCCAGCAGAAGGCGTAGCTCCTACTGGATGGTCATTAAGCTCCCGGGTTGGCTCGCCATCTCGTTCTCCTTAGGAAGATCCAATTCAGTGATGATCCGAGACTCCTTAGTCCAAATCCCAGCCGAACGTAAGAAAAAAAAAAATAAATAAATAAATAAAAAATAAATAAAAAAGCCAAGTCCAGTTCCACAACACACACAAGATGATCCCGAACGCAGTCAGGGTGAGGAAAAAAAATAATGCGAAAAGCTCCTTCTCAAGAAATAAGACAAAACAAAACAAAAACTCGTCTTAGACAGCAAGTCAGCTACGAGTGGTCAATTTCTCTTATCTGTCCCTCTTTTTTTTTCAGCACAATCCCGTTTGCCTCTGCGCTCTCTGTTTCTTCTCTCTCTCTCTCACGTCAGAGAACGCAGCAACCCGATTGGCTGAAACTAGTCACATAAATGTAACCCTTCAGAATAAGAGAGTTAGCTGACAAAGCAAAACTGGTTTATACAGTTTCTCTAATCAATTAAAATATCAAAGAAAAATCAAAGTACAGCAATTTTAATGTGTTGCTCTTTTTTACATATATTTTTAAAACAATTTTAAGATCGATTAATTCCCTATTTATTCTCCCATTTATTTATTTCCAATTTATCTAATTTACTATTATTTTTATGAAGAGGCCATTTCAACCTGGGTTACACAGGCAATTCCTCCTTTGAGCAATCCTCTGGGTCGGGCATCTTCTGGGAGTCATCCTGACCAGAGCGAACCAAAGACGCTCTTTGGTTCGCCTGTAAACAGAGTCACGAGCTTGTGAACTTCTCCCTAGATGTGGGAAATATGTTCATGACACATTTTTGTTTAGAATATTTAAAAAAAATGTTCCAACACTGTCCTCCATTTACCCCAATCATTCCAGTGACATCTAGAAGGCACAGCTCCTTGTCTAATCCAAATTGTTCCACTGGCTGATGTGCTTCGATCCTCTGGGGCAAAGTGCTGGCTGCAGACATAGGTGCTCTCATGGAGAATTTGAAACGTTCTAACTT
>NW_006799971.1:3275652-3277064 GCF_000485575.1 Poecilia formosa
TTCACAGGCGGAAACCCAGCGCTCATGTTGTGTTTAAGGGCGGCTCGGAAAAACAGGTTACCACAGGTTAACAGCGGATTAAACAGTTTTAACTGCTGATAAAAGTGACAGAGGACACAAATATGGGAAGTGTGGAAGCCTCTACTGTATCAAATTGACAGAGGAATAACAGAGAGTTGGCCATTCTAAGGTAAAAACCCAGCGGATACAGTGTTCATGTTTTGTTTTGTTTTTTTCATCCAGACGGCTTCCCGCGCCCCCCCTGCAATGACACGGCGCCCCCCCTAGGGGGCGCGCCCGACAGTTTGGGAACCTCTGGATTAATAGAATTTAGGGAAGCAAGGAAACCGGCTCAGGACAAGAACAGGAAACATCCTGGTGATAACAGTAAATAAGGATTGACGACTGAATCACAGTGCTAATGCTTCGGAGTTAGATTTACTCAATGCTACAAAGGTGAATATATGAATTGATGATCAGCAGCCAATGAGAGAGCTGGAAACAGAGACTGAGAGGAGCAATGCCACTAAATACTGAAGTAGTGAGATTTTGAAATGTTATTTCTTTTGTTGAATCTGGAAATCAATAGTTGTGTTTTTGTTGTTGAACATTGCAATAAACCTAATATTCAGACATCGTATGATTATTAGAGGGTTTATTTCTTGTTAGTTAACCTTCCTTACCTTTGAATTTGTTGATCTTAACAGCAAATTTCTATCAAAGGCTCAGCTGTATGCAGGTTGCTGGTAAAGTTCAATGCATATTTGGCCTTTTAGGATGTTTTCAGCCCTGGCAGTTTGGTAGACTCTGTTCTATTGGGGACCAAGATTGCAACATTTGGTGCATTTTCAGTTGGTGCAGTTTGCTTTCACACTGCAGTGTGTGAAACAATCCAAACTAAATGAAAAACCTGCTCTCTTCCTCTCCTGTGGTGGCGCTGCAACAAGAACCACTGAAGGAAACGGCACGAAAACCTTCGAAGAAGACACGAGCACAACTTCCTTCTTCATAAAATGTTAACAAAGATGGAGTAGCATCAGATTGTAGCAGTTTTAGCTTGACCACGAGTCAAGGAAACTGTTAGACTTGCGTGTTTGTTTTGGCTGTTTTTTTTCCCAGAATACCCTGCTCTAGAGTCTTGTTCCTGCTTCTGTGGCTGTCTCTGCATGTATCCACATATATGTTCACTTCATCCTAACCAAAACCTAGGTTTTTTATTTGGACTGTACCCTCATGCCTCCCCAGACGAACTGGACTTTCTAGACAAACAAAAAAGAGTTGTCTAAACTGGGCTGGTTTGAATGCAACCTTAATGACTGTCAAAATTTACCAACAAAGGTGGACAACAGTGCCCAAAGTCATGAAATTAATTGTCTAATTATCTTTGCTGGGAAAACTTTTAGTTCACAACT
>NW_006799971.1:3278254-3285588 GCF_000485575.1 Poecilia formosa
TGTGTGTGTGTGTGTGTGTGTGTGTGTGCGTGTGTGTGTGTGTGTGTTTGTGTGTGTGTGTGTGTGTGTGTGTGAATCTGGGAAAAGTTTGCTTTCCACGTGAATGGAAATATAGCAGGGAACATTTTTACAAAAATTAGCTCTAAGGTTTTGCCTGTTCTACATCCGCAGCAATGATTTGAAGAATGAAAGAAGAAAGGGAAACTGCCTGCCAGTAATACACTGATCAATATTGGCATCTCTACAATCATTTTGACAGCTTTACGAGCTTCTTTGGATGCTTCACTTTTTTCTTCATGTGCTTAACAATTTATACCTTAATTTTTTTTTTTTTTTTTACATACATTTTATGTGAAGAGCAGTTTTCTTGTTCATATTCTAGCAGCATCAGCAGAACGTGGTTCGGCTCGTGGTCGCTACAAGCACAAGTCTCCAACGTCTTCCTTCGATAGGTCATATCGGGTCTGTTCACCTGATATGACCGATGGGAGAACATTTTCTAAACAAGGCAATCCGTTTGGACAAAAATTTAAAACCTACGTTAAGAAGACATGTAGGCGATATTTTCCACATTTTCTGCTTTTGGATTTTTTTGGGAGAGGAGTGGAGGGAGGAGTAGGGTTATATATTTATGTATAGGGGTATGTATTTTATTATTTTGAAAGATGAGCCATTTTTTGCATCAAAAATGTTAATTTCAGACCCATTATGAAAGGTCTGAAATTAAGTTTTGTCATTTTTGACAAATTGTTGAAGTTCTTACCTTTTCAGGGTGGGACTCGTCAGCTCCAGGTGCTGCCGGAAAGCTCCTGGAGCTTAATTAATTAATTACAATTAAGAAGAGTAATACTCTGAGGAATTGTATTTAGTTACATTTATTCTTTGAATGACCTTAGATCAGTTTAGTTCTAATGATTTACATGCATGTAAATATTTGTACCATTTATTGTTTTTTATTAGGTTTGTGTAAATGTTTGTTTTTATCACCCCTTTACCTGCTATGAGTTGGAGTTAGTTGAGTATCTTTACCGATCTCCCTGATCAGCTGTGACTCTCCGGTCTGCTCCAGCTCCTTTAAGGACAGACTTAACCTTTAGTCTTTGTTGTGGAGCAGCATCACAGCTGTTTTAGTGCTTTCCAGGTCTCAGGTTTTTATTTAAAGCATTCCAGCAGAATCACAATTAGATGATGGGTCTATAATGGAACCATTGTTGTTTTGGCTCTGCTGTCATCTCTTTTAAGGATATGTCTGTTACGCAGCTGATATCCAGTTGTATATTCCTCGTCTCCCTAATGAGGTTTCAAAAACAGCACATTTTAGTAAAATGTCAAGCTTTCAACTAAAAGCTGGCAGATTTCTTCAAGTAAGTAGAGAAAAAAAACTTTATTTTAATTTGTTTGCTAAATCTACTGTTGGAAACCTTGAGATGACCTTTGACTTAGGTTTTATGCTTTGAAATTCATAGCATAAATTGTATGATTTGAGAAATGATGCCAAATTGAGCTCCATTGATTTTTCTCCTAAAATAGAATCTTTTCTTCAAGACTTTTTGTCTCATCTGTGTTATTGCAATGGACTCTACACACATCTGAGCAAAACGTTCCTGGACCAGTCGCAGTCTGTACTAAATGTTGCTGCTAAATAGTCATTTTTTATTTCTATGTGATTCTACTGCTAATCCATCTGCATTTGCTCCCAGTAGATCTTCCACTGAATATCCAGTTCAGAGCAGACAGGACTGATACATCCTTACACCCCACATGAGGAAACCCACACCAATAAGTTTATCTTGAAAGGTGCTGTATAAATAAAGATTTATACTGACTTTACTACAACATTACGAAAGAACATCAAGAGTCAAACACGGTTGAAAAGCTATTCCATTTTTTATGACACAAGTTTGACATTTAAGAAAACTAAAAGAAAAAGAAAGAGGAAAAAAAAACATGCATTTTGTTAAACTAAAATTGGGTTGAGATGGCAGCGAAAGGCAACACACAGTTCAGAATACATGAATACACAATCTTCCTTTTGGTGACCTTTTTGAATGATGGTGACATTTTATTCCAATACATAAATTCATAAATTACAATCTCCTCTCTTTATATTGCCCGTCTCTATGAGTCTCAAACATCTAGCTGTACATCATCACATCGCAGCATATATTGCATATCTCAAATCGAGGTGGGGTAGTCATTTAATACGCCGACTTCCTCGCAGAAGGGAGGTAATGCAATTGGGTTAGCTTAACGACGGGGATGAAGACGAAGCAGTGATCATAAACACCCAGGTTTCCTC
Organism: Poecilia formosa; assembly: GCF_000485575.1. Taxonomy (NCBI): domain Eukaryota; kingdom Metazoa; phylum Chordata; class Actinopteri; order Cyprinodontiformes; family Poeciliidae; genus Poecilia; species Poecilia formosa. Next base: position 3,280,554 of record NW_006799971.1, read on the forward strand.
TCTCTTGTCTGAAACAAGCACAAAGAAATCCTGCATAGTGTTGACATCAACATCTTGGTATGAAGGTGTTTGTTTGTATGACATATGTATGATTTTTTTTGTGTGAATTTGTCCACCTGAGGTCTATCTGGTTGGATATTTATGGACTGTGACATGTACTAAACGGTTCGTAATCACTTTTAGTCAACACAAGTGCTCAGATATAAACATAAAACATCAATTTAACCAACATTGCTCACTATGCTGTTTTCTAAAGACGTGCTACACTCAAGCAGACCTGGGTCAAATAACTTTTGGGCTCAATTAAAAAAAAAACAAAAAAACTGACTCGACCACATAGATTTTATAGGAAATCTATGTGGTCGATTGCGTAAAGAAGCTGCAGTCTGGATCCTTTTAAAAAACGTGTGTTCTGTTTTTTTTAAATATTTGTTAACACTGTCACCATGTTGTCACAGTATGGTACGAGACACATAATCTGTGACAAAATGGAGCTCCTCCTCCTCATCCCTGAACTGCTGTTACCTGAACAAATGTACCGCTCCCGGTCAATAACAACCAATCAGAGTGAAGGGGAGGGTCTTAGTGCTGTTAAATGTGCTAATGGAGGAGAAACAAGTTACCTTTCTATTCAGAAAACTGAAAACATGGTCATCGCAGGCCTTGCTAACTAGCTTTAGCATTCATGTTGTGGTGAACCAGCTGTAGTGTAGTAGAAAGCAAGAGAAAGTGTATGAGCGGCGTGTGGACGAGAGTGATTGACAGCTCGATTTTTTTTATGAGAGACATATCATCTGCCTCATACCATAATGTGACGACACGGTGACATTTTTGTCAAAGTTACATACCGCAAGTTGAAGTATCATAACAGAGGTCTCTTTATATTCTGTTTGGATTGGATCAGTAGTATAACTTTAGGATGACCTTTCCAGCACTCGTTTTTGTTAGATGTGTGTCTTTGCAACTCAAATAATCAATAGTGTTTCCGAGCCAACAAGCTAGATATTAGCCCTGCTAAAAACAAACAGAAAAACTTTGGATCAGTTTGCCTCTATGGCAATTTGTTCTCAGTTGAAATCACATAACTTCTTTTCTTTGTAGTAGACTACGAATAAATGTTTACAAAAATTAAAAATTATCTGGACTCCCTTCTTACCAATGTGGGGATGAAAATTCCTCATTGTTGGTACCCGACAGTTGGTCGGGTACCAACAATGTGTCCAAAGCGACGCACAAAACAAACTGAACTGCAAAAGTAGGAAAGATGGCACCCTGCCAATTAAGACTCACAAGAAAAAACACTCAAAAAATCCCCAAAAACAAAGAAAAAGGTGTTAATGAAGGCTGTGCTTTAGCTAAGCTGGTCAGACCGGCTTAAACCAGATCCCTTTAAGCCTGTCCTAAGACGTCCCCAACAGCTAACAAGGACCTGTTGTCTTCTTGCAGCAACTGAGAAAGTGTTCATTATTCTGATATAAAAGTGATCATCTCACCTCTACGGTTACTTACTCTTTTCAAATATATTTTGGAGGTTTAGTATGGAAACACTATTGCCTACATTTTCCATGTCTAAAGTCATGAGGTCTTTCAGGTCAATGCAGGTGCCTTGATAATATTTTCTAATAAAACTGAATAATAACCATAGTATTTAGCCCAGGTTTGCCCTCAGTACATTATAGCCCTTCATATGCACTTGAAAAGTAAAAATGGTTCCCTCTGTTAAAGTGAACAATGCTTCCTCCTACTCCTCACTTTAATTCTTAGCAGCATTCATGGATTCTTTTCAACAAGAGTCCCTCCATCAGTCAGAGACTCCGTTACATTTCTGTCCTCTGTCTGGTTCCCACAAATGGAGGCCGGTGGGTGCGTCTTCAAAATTAACAAATGAACAAATAACAATAATAATAATCTAAAAAATAAAAATACACAGTCTGTCTGAATCTACGAAATTCACCAGAGATTGGAAAAAAAGGGGGATGCTACTGTTATCCATGGGTATTAAAAAATCCCTAAAGAGTAGCTGTACAAAGTTCAGTGTTTCCTCAAAGAGGAGCTCTGGAGGTCGTCTGCAGTCACGTAAGACTGTTTTGTTTTTGCACAAAGGCTGTGGGCACACGGGGTCAATCGAGCCCCATCTCCTGTAATTTAATGTCATCATAGTAATCACTGCAAACTTCAGGCCTGTACTCTCTAAATGCTTCTTCCATAAAACCCCCCAAGACTGGTAAAGTTTGAAGCCAAATCATGGCTATGCCATAAAAGAAAAAAAAAAGTGAATTGACTTGTAATTACTGCTAAAACCTGTCAAAAAGTAACCATCTCCTGTGCAAAAAGGAAAGAATTAGGCATCTTTTAAGGAAAGGACTGATCCCAACAGAGTACGACGGAGCACTGAACAAAGGACACGCGTTGAGAAGTCTCCTGCTACGTTCAAACACCAGAAACGCAGAGGATTTAACTGTTCGGCGACAGAAGACCAACGTGCGTTTCATCTTTTTTTCCTGGCGCATGTGTTGACGTGCCAAGCGCTGCTCTTCGCCGCATTACTGTCATCCAGGGGCGCTTGTGCCCTCCCATCGATCCAAGGACTGGACAAGAATCCGTGGGGATCTACGGCGCATGTGTGTCGGCCGTCTTTCCCTCGGGCGGACAGGTTCGAGCGGTCTATCGATCCCGTGCTGTTGCATTTCTTCATCGCTGTGGGCGCCAGAGGGCCCGGGGCGAGCAGCGACGTGAGGGACAGACTGTTGAGCGTTTCCGACAACTGTTCGCTGCAGAGGGCCTGGTGGCAGCCGTCTCTTCCCGTCCCCGTCCCCACCTCCTCATCTGAAGGGTCCACGCAGTCCTTCTGGGGGCAGCTTGGGCCCCTGCTTCCACCACTGCCGCTGCTGTGGCTCCTCTGTTTCCTCCGAGTGGCAGAGCTCTGTCCGCTCAGCGGTGGCTGCCCCCGGTCCGCTGCGGGCTGTTCTTTATGGCGCAACGCAACGGCGGGGACCGGGCGGAGGACGGGCACGGGGATATCCAGATGTCGAGGTGGGCACACGCCAAAGCCGAGCCCTTCATCCGGCGCGGCCTGCAGGCTGCCATCTGAACTGCCTGGGGCCAAGGACGAGTCGCTGTGCGATGGATGCTGCACAAAGAGAATCATTGCTGAGTTTTTGAACAGTTAATGCATTTCATTACACACAGTGATATTTTTCTATTTTCTTTTTCTGTTGATAATTGTGCAGCGACTGAAAACCCAAAGTTATGATAATCTGAATACTGCAAAAGAGAAAAATGAAGAGTTTTATACAACAGAATGCCTGTTGTTCCAGAAATGATTGCTGTAAACGATGATATTGTCATTTTGGCTGTTTTCAACAACTACAATAATAATGGCTTAATAATGAAAGTACACTCAAAGAATAAAAATCTCTATCCATCTACCTTTCTATCTATCTCTCATATATGTATTTTGAACCAAAGTTAAACTGACATGAGTGAATCCAAGACTAATAAGGCTCATAAGGGACACATGAAGAGAAAGAGCAGCAGGGAGGGAGAAAAAGGCAACATGGGAGACAGTAAGGAACCAGAGCAGGGGGGGAAACGGCGTGCAGCGTCAGTATCAGGCTCTGGGCTGGCTAGGCTAATTAGCCGAGCGCCCCAGAGCATTACTGTAGCAGCTGAGGATCACAGAGCCAGCCAGGCATGAGCTAAACAAACCGAGCAGGTACACGAGAAGATGGGAAGAAAAAAAAAATAAAAATCTGTTTCCATGGTTACAAAAAGAGCAAGAACTAAAAAAAGCTCCTTTTTTTTAAATTCTGGGTTGTTTCATGCAGAAGCCAACAAAAGGCAGTGTGTTGGTTTCAGTGTGGAGTAGATTCTCATTAAACAGTGATAAGAAATGTTCAGCTGCAGAAAAAAATCTAAACAAACACAGTTATTGTCTGAATGAAAGGCCAGATTGAAAACTCTCACTACACTCAGGCAAGGGTGGATTTAAAGGCAAAAACCAACAGATTTATATTAGTGGAAGTCCAAAACATCTGGGACTGAAGATCCTTGGATTCAAGGACATTAAAGCATCAAGACGAGACACATGGAAAACATAACTAGATGGGTTTTCCTTGTTTAAAAGAGAACAGCGTTGTGTTTTCACCTGAGAGCTCAGAGGCCTGCTGTTGGCTCCGGGGGAGCGTAGAGAGGCCCAGGAGGCGGGGGACGCCAGCCGGGACGGGTCCATGTCCCTCGGCCTCATGCCGTCCCCGTGAGCGTCTGACTGCGCTGCGGCGGCTGGGTGGAAGAAGTCTGCTGGCAGCTGAAACACGGGTGAAGCCGCATCGGCAGCCCCGCTGCATGTGTTTTCATTGCCTTCTGCGGAAGGAAGGCGACGTTTCAGTAGAGATCGGCTTCTATAAATACATCAAAATGAATCGGACCATCTTTATTCTGGACGCGGCGAAGGGTCTAAAGCGCAAAAAGGCAAAAAAAACAACAACAAAAAAAAAAAAAACGCAAAAAGAGATTGAAGGCGACACGTTGCAATGAGAGATAATCTACATGAGTTTCCTGAGCACTGCAGGGCATGCGGGAACAAAAACATCTCCAAACAGATGGCTAGCATTACTCCATGTGGCACGTCAAGTTGTGGCCCCGTACCATCAATGCACGCCGCATAAAGTTTCTGCAGATGGGCCGTTTACAGGAGGCTTTAAAAAGAGCTATTTTCACACAACTTGAGCACTGAGCCGAATTTCCTGATCAGCATTTTAGCGCGTGTATACATCATACCACACTGCCTATAAGTGTCATCAGATGAGTCATCATTTTTGTAAATTCAGCATTTAACCTCATGTTGAGTCAAGGAGAAATCAGGAGGTTTCAGATTCTTATCTGCCTCATTTCTAACAATCTGATTTGTTCTCATTTTTGCCATTTTTCTTAAAGCTGCACTATGGAGCTATAAGAAAATAAATATGTTCTTTTTTACATATGTGTTCAAATGATCATTATTTTGTGATAGTATGGTACATGAGACAGAAAACCT
>NW_006799971.1:3286462-3300488 GCF_000485575.1 Poecilia formosa
ACACACACACACACACACACACACACACCACAGCTCAACCACATCAAAACACAGTGGGAGACGTGTTTTAGTCACTCGCTGAAGCATAAATAGTAATTAAAGGTGATTAGCAAGTTAGTCTGTCAGGATGATTTGTAGCTCTTTAAAACCCAAACGACAGTATCTTTTGAAGTCTTACCAAAGTTTTCATACCTCTTGAATTTTTCAATTTTTTTATTTATTTATTTTGTTTCTCATTACGTCAGCAGATCTACAAATGTTTTGTTGGGAACTGGAGTGGAACAACAGTACAAAATGGTGCATGACTGTAAAGTGGTAGGAAAGGACACAGTTTCACTTGTTTTTATAGGAAAAACTCTGAAGAGTGTGGCATGCGTTTGTATTCAATCCCCTTTATACTGAAACCTGTAAATAAAGAGCGCCCAGTCGCTGTTAGAAGAAGTAACTAGTCAGCCTGTGTGTAATTAAATGTGAGTGAAATGCAGATTTTCAGTGAAGGTCTCTTAAAGAACATCAGTAAACAAACAGATGAAAACCAAACTACACCAGACCAGCCGGGGATAAAGATACACAGATATTTAAAGATGCAGTACAAAACTTTTATTAAAAAAAATATATTTTTACATATTAGTGAAGCTATCACCATGTCGTGACGGTATAGAATATAAGACAGATAATCTATGAACAATTTGAGCCCCTCTGCCTTCTGCCCCAAAAACAACCAATCAGAGCCAGGAGGCGGGTCTTAGTGCTGTCAATCACAATCCTGTGAGGCTCATCCTCCCTCTCTGTCTTATTCTAAAATTTGTATTCAGAAACACTATCCATTCAGTCAGACTGAGTTTAACTTATTTCACAAAGTAGAAATGGACTTTAGTTTCAGTGTCTAAATGACAAAGCTTGTAAAAGAATGTTCCTAAATATTTGCAGTGGTGTACAATGTGGTTCTCCAGTGTTTTGACCCAGGGAGTTTAAACAGAAGTCTCACTTTTTAGATTTTTCTTTTGTCTGAAACATGAAAATTATAAATCATATTCCTCCCCATTCACAGTTATGTACCACATTGTGTTGGTCTGTCACATAAAAACCTCCTAAAATACTCCAAACTTTGCTTTTTAGTATGAAAAAGTGGAAATATTCAAGAGGTACGAATGGCTTTTCAATTATTGTTCTATTCATTAAAGTTTGACATCAAAAAAGTCCCTTAGATGCTATAAATTGTTTTGTTTTTTTTTAAAGCGTGAAATTCAATATAACAATAATATCTCGTCCATGGAGAGAATTATGGGTAACCAGTGTGAAACAACACGAGTGTGACAAGCGAGTTGGAAAGGCCTTGTTAAGCTTGAGTGAGCGAGTGGAGACACACCTGACCGCCTCTGACAAGCAGCTGGTAGCTGCTGTGTTCATCCAGGCTCAGGTCATCGGGTAACGCTGGAGAGGAGGATTTGTCTGACAGCTGTTCTGACATCAGTGACGCCTGCTCCACCTCCGCCAGTCGGACCTGCGTCACAAACACGCAACAGTCAGGAAACAAAACGTGACGTAGAGGTTAGGAACACAAACTGATTTGAAGTTTGTGTTCCAATCAGAGCCAAGATTGGAACACAATCCTGGCTCTGATCAACACTTTTGTTGCTTTTCGTGTAAACTGTCCGTCTTGAAGAAAAAAAGGAAAAAGAAAAAGAAAAAAGAAAAAGAAAAAAAAAGAAAAGAAAAAAGGAGTGAAGGAGAATGTGAAAGTTTAAGTATTTTAATTAGTAATTTTCTAACTAAAACAACAGAAGATTTTGACTTATTTCTTAGTGTAAACAGTTTTCAAATTTGTTTAAACACACATTAAAAGTTAATGAGTCATTAGTTTCACTTTTAACAAAACCCTGATTCACAACTGAGTTGAGGGGAAATCTGTAATTTGATTGAATATATTTGTCTCCACAGATTAAAAAAAAAGGATTATATAAATATTCAACACTTTTGTTGCTTTTCGTGTAAACTGTCCGTCTTGATTCATCTGTTCATGAATCAAAGTGTCTCTAATGCTTTGGTGATCTGCGTTGTTTACATCTGGCTTAAAAAGATCCATATTATTCAAATGAGAATGTTGATGAGGCGCTAACAGCTCATCCACTCATGAAGCAAAAACACACATTTTGCAGTGTGCAGACGGCGAAATGGTAAATAAAACCCCAAACGTTATTAGGTTATATTTAAATGCAGCTTAGAAGCTGTACATTGAACAGGTCACTGTCTTTCTCAGTAAATATGTTTATTTTAAGGTAATTGTCATGAAATGTGTCGACAAATGTTCACAAATGGTCCATACAACTCAGAAACGGCAAAAATGTCAATATCATCAAAGCATATTTTCGATGCTGTACTTCACAACGTAAAAAAAAAAAAAAGCAACAACACATTGACATCTAATTCATAAGATAATAAATCCACCGTCCTCGTCTTCCTCAGGGTCAACAAAATGAATTAGTTTAACGGACAGGGGAGAGAATGTGTGTGTTTGCGTTTCCCACACTCACCTCTTGCGGGTGACTCTTGCAGTCCTTGCAGACGGGAGAAGAGCAGTAGTGGTGAAAAACGGACCCGGAGAGGTTGTCAATCATGTCCCCTTCCAACGAGTCCTTAATCAGCAGAGACACACTGTCCAGCCACTGGCTCTCCTGCAGCACACAGCAACAGACACACCGTTTACCTCACAGGCAGCATGAACAAAAAACATGGTGGCTTCACAAGATGAAGAGTGAATGTAGCTTTCACTTTCAGAAGCAACGAAAAGGAAATCAAGTCCATATTCTCCAAATGTCAATAAAAGTCAACTTAGCCAACATCTGATCTTCTGTGTCGGGTTTCTCCAAAGAAACTAAAGCATCAGCTATTCTTTTCTACTGTTCTCCTTTGATTCCTTCATTTTTTCTCTTTCATTATTGCCTCCTCTGTAGAACATGCCGAGTGCATGGCAGGAAGTGCTGTTTAATTAAGCGCAATACGTTGGAGCCGATGTTATTTTCAGCCCCGACTGGCAGCTGCAAGACGGTTATCACCGACTCTTGCACTTGTACCTCCTTCCAAGACAAATGTCGGAGTCGGAGACAAATGTCAACCCCGCAAGTTTAATTGTGATTTTTTCCCCCCCATCTTGTCTCTGTCACCTAGTCAAAATCTATTCATCTCCTAAGAGTTTGCCTCCTGGTATCTTTTTATTTTTATGGAGCAGTTTGGTTACAAAGATCTTTCTAAACCGCTGAATATTTAATTAACAGGTAATTATTATTTTTTGCCTTACTTGCTCTTCTCTCTCTTCATCTCTTGCTAAAGTTTTTATGCTTGTTCCTCCAGAGGTTACCCTTTCCTCCTGTTTTTTTCCTTTCCCATCCAGATACCATTAAAAGACTTGCTAAAGGGTGGAAGGTGAAGAGGGCAGCAGACAATAGCAGGTCCTTGGCAGCACCCAAGTATTCACTGAGCGTACACATCGCTTCACATGCTGGCAAGGCGCCCAGTGGGGGGGCGAGGCAGCTTGATTGATTGATTGTGCCGGACAGCGAGTGTGGTAAACTGTGCCCATGACCCCGTTTGATTCACTGCAATCTGGGTTCTTCACACTCTGCAGCCCCTATTGTGCAATACGCCCATCTTCCTCAACATACGCTTCATATTCCTTCAAAACATTCAGACGGTGCTCCATGCGAGGTGCCACAGAAAGAGATGTGCCGAATGGTTCAAGTGCTCATGAAGACTGGCGCTTCTTTAGTGAAACCGTCACAATGAAGCTGCTGCTTGGGTTTATTTAGGGAAATGGGGACTGAGTTTCAGATGCTACGAGCTCGTCTTCCATTCGTTTCCGTCGATGTGTCCTTGGGCGAGACACTTGACCCGCCTTGACGGATAGTGTTGGTCAAAGGGTCCGGCGGCGCAGATTGAATGGCAGCCTGACTTCTGTCAATCTGCCCCAGAGCAGCTGGGGCTACAATGTAGCTTACCACCATCAGTGTGTGTGAATATGTTTATGAATGATTGAAGCAGGGCTTCCCAAACTTCTCCATGCCATGACCCCCTATGGAGCATTGACCTTTGGTTGTGGTCCCCTCTGCAAGCTAACAGAAAATGCTAAAAAATATGTAAAGAAACATCAACTTATAATGTTTCATTATTTACTATTGTATAATTACTACATTCATTTAGCATAAATGCCTCCTGATTTCGGATGTCAGGAGTTCTGTGGTGGAAAACAAAAGGCTTTAAGTACAACAGAGTAGATCTATTGTATTTATTGTTCAATGTTTCAAAAAATGTGGGTTTTGGGTTTTCATTGCACCGTAATAATCAAAATTATTAGAAATAAGTGCTTAAAATACATTACTGTGTCTAATAAATCTACATAACAGCAGTTTCACTTTTTGAAAAGAATTGCTGAAATGCCCCATCAATCTGCTTACCATTTCTTTGGCCAATAAACTAGTATAGATAGAAAAGACTCATAATATTTTTTGTACTAGCCCTTTATGAGTTTCACTTCTCCCTCCATTTCTGTTTCTCTTAGTACAGCACTGTGCACAAAAGAGAGAGATTGGAAAACATTTTAATTACACAAATAAAGGTGGCAAGGCAGTTCTTATTAACATATTAATTCAGTGGTGTTGCTTGTTTTCACTTTTCAAGGTCTTACAAATCTTAATTCACACTGCGTCTACTTAGTGGTAATTGGTCACTGTTCTTTTGTTGTTGTTGTTTTTTAAATATTTTTTGAAACAACCCCATCACAGATTACTCATGCTGGAGTCATTAGTAAGTGAAATGATTCAGACAACATGAATTATTCAACAGGCATGCTAAAATAATATCGTCCCGGCTTTTGTATGTGTTTTGTTTGGAAATGAGCTATTGCAGATGGTGGACTGTGATGTTGTTTTAAGGCCAGATTTAGATAAAGAGCTGGGATTCCACACGTCAGATCTCAAGTCTTTATTCTGACACAGCAAAGACCAAAGGTGGGAATTCTTATTTTGATAGTTTAATTGATAGTCCGGTAGATGCAGTTCGATTGGGGATGAATTGAACTTCCATTTTCTTCTTCCATTTTCAGCTGGTGAGGTTTACTTTCTGACTGCACTGTCAAACAAACCAAACAATTAGAAAAACCTCTGCACCTCCTCACCTGTGGTGGCACTGCAGCAAGAACCGCTGAAGGAATCGACACAAAAACATCACAAGAAGTCACTGAGCTCAACTTCCTTCTACACGAAACGTAAAGAAAACTGACGCAGCGTCAGATTTTTGCGGTTGTAGAATTTCTCTTTTATCTTTGGTAAAAGATGACGAGCCATTTCTCCCGCTAACGCTAGACCTGCGCATTTGTGCTTGATGTATTTACCCAGAATGCACTGCGCCAGAATCCAGTGGAGTCGTTTCCGGTCCGCTTGGCATTCACATACACATTCGAAATGAACCAGAGTTCAGTCCAAACCGAACTTAGACCTAGGTTTTTCAGCGGACCAGAGTTTGCGTTTTAGGTCTGCACCAGAGTTAGCTTGCGCATTCACGCCTCCCCAAACAAAATGAAGTTTCTAGACAAATGAACTAGAGTTTACTTGAAGCAGACTAATTAGAGCTTGTGTGAATGCCCACTAAAACTAAATTTCAATTTTTTTTTTTTTTTTGACAAAAGCTACATCATCTTCTTAAATTTACCAGACGCAGACCATTACCAGTCCATGAACTTTTGGTCTGAGCCGTGAGGTAAAAGAAAGAATAAAGAATCCTTTGTAATTTCCTAGCACCAATAAGCCAATCATGACAACCCAACTTCACTCTTCTCTTTGATATGGACAATTTTCAGTCAAGTCCATCAGATAAATGTTGTTGGGGAAACCCTTGTTCTGAAAAACCTCTTACTATCAGCATAAAGGAATATCCAAGCTGTATATCTGAAATGGCCGTTTGCTGACCAATCAGAATATTTCTTGAAATAAACTAATTCTAAAGAAAAGGTGCACAAAGAGAGGTCTTCCCTTCCCTCTCCTTTTCCATCTTAGGAAGTTAAAGATATCAGTGAGCTGACAAAGAGCTCCAAACACAATGAGGCCTGCCACCCACTCAGTTCACTGTTTTCCCTCCTCTGAGAGCATCTATTGCTGTTTTCTCTTCCCTTCCCGCTCCGCCATCGATTCAATGCTATTCCATCTGATGAGTGACAAAGGTAATTTCTTGCTAGTGAACTTTGCTACAAAAGGTTACAGAGCATTTTGCTGATAGGGTTCCCAAAAAGAGTCTAGTCAGAGTTGCTGTGAAGATGACTAATATGTAGAGGACATCATGTCTTTTCAAGTTGGGAACAAAACAAGTACTTAAAAAAAAAAAGCATAATAGATAATAAATGGAGCGATACAGCAAAACAGAAGAATACGCTGGGAAGTAACTCTGTACAGTTCAGTAGTTAAAACGTCTGAGCCAGGATTACTTAAAGCAGGCAGAACGAGCATTTCTACATAATTAAGTAGATAACTCTGTTGTAAAGCCACAAAACCAATCCTAACCTCTGCAGCTGATGTCACAGACCTCAACTCTGATTTTGTTCTTTTTTTTTTTTCATTATCTTTTACTCACTTTGACAGCTCTTATTAAAATAATCTTCACCTGCTGGTTTTAATAGAAAAAAAAGTACAGTCATTGTTCTGTTCCTGCCCATCATCAAAGACAATCAAACAAAAGATAGGAGCAGCCAGCAGTTAAAGCCTTTCATCCAGACAATGTGGTGACGAAATTAAAGTTCTTGCGAGATTTAGTTCGTTAGCAAAAGTACTTTTGAAAAAGAAGCTACAGTTTTCTTTTATTATTATTATGTGAGTTTAAGTCATAGCTGGCACTTAAATGAGATGTGCAAAGATATCAGTTCATATTTCAATGTCACTTCAAATGATTAGTTACTTAATACAACTATGAAACAACTGGATCCTTGTTGATGACAGGAGAACAGAGAAAACGGCAGACGAGTGGAATCAGACAACTTTCCCCTCGATTCTGAACTTTGATCTGAACAGCTGACAAAAATGTGAATGTAGGAATTAGAGGCGGAGTCTGATTCATATTTAGTTTTTAGAAATGTGGGAGGAAATTAGTCGGGAATTGAAACCTGACAGTTCACAGCTTCATGAACTCTGACCGGTGTCTGACCAATCCCAAAATCAAAAACCCAGACTCTCTTCAGCCAGTGAACGCACCATAAATGGTAGCAACACTTTTCAGTGTTGATGCTGCTACTAAGTGGAGAAACGTAATCCTCACAATTATCTATTTTTATTATCAAGAAGGTGTTCAAAAATTCACTGCCACTTATTTGACTTTCAGTACACACCAACATCGTGTCTCACACATGGAGAGAAATTACCTCCATTTCTAACGTGAATAATTAATTATGATCTGTCACAGAAGTAAGGCTTGAAAAAAAATCAATGCTTACTTTATATCTTCCTATAATAAAGCTCCTAAAGAGACATTATAAAACTAAAGTAGACAGTTTAAAGCTTCACAGACTCCAAGGATATCAAATTCTGATCATTGCATCTCTAATTTTTAAGCACATTCTTCTCTTCTGGTACATTCAGAACCTTTATGCACTCTTTTCTTTTCCTACTCATTCATCTACTTCAACAATCCTTTCATTCCTTTCATTTCCCCTCGAATGCAAAGCATAGCTTCCTTCCCAATGTTGCTTCTTTCTTTCTCCTGTTTTCACTCCTTCCCGTTTATTTCCACACTGACTTTTTCGGTTCATTTACTTCCTTTATTTCAAATTTGCTCACAACATTCTCAAAGTGCCTCTTCTCATTTTCCAGAAGGCTTATAATTTTACACTGGTGCGATTATGATGGCATGAATCAGGCGGCTGAGGAATGAAAGTCAACATAGGCGGAGCGTCCGCTGGTGATATTTTTAGAACAACAGAGACAGCCGCTATTTAATATCATGGTAAATCTGTGAGCAGGGGTCCTCTGTGTGGCTTCCAGCACCACCTTGTGTTTTCATATCGTATCTACTCAAGTAGGTCATATGCGTTTCATATCAATATAAGCAACTCCGGCTGCATTATTACCAAAAAGCCTGTCTGGTTGGGCAACGACTTGTGCTGTAGGAGAAGTTAATAAAGTCTAGAAATAACCAGAACAGAATAATCCGATCAGAAATTGCACAGTTAACAACCTATTTAAAACTATAGTATGTAACTTTTATAAAAAAATATGTTTATTTTACATATTTGTTCAAACTGTTACCATGTTGTGACGGTACGCTTTGAGTCGGATAATCTGTGAAAAGCTCAATCCTCCTCCCTGTGTTAGCATTGCCATCTGAAGAACTACACCGCTCCCGACCAAAATTGACCAATCAGAGAGAAGAGGAGTGGCTTAGCGCTGCCAATCATGCTCGTGTACATGCTGCTAAATTTGCAAATGGAGAAAATGACAAAACTGGAAAAACTGTTTATCCACCGTCATCAAAAGACATGCTAACTAGCATTAGCATTTATGCCATGTAGCGTAGGAGAAGGTTGTGAACAGTGCATGCACTAGGATGATTGACAGTCCTCCTGGCTCTTATTGGCAGAGGAGCTAAATTTTTTTCACAGATCATCTGTCTCATATTTTACTGTCATGACTTAGTGATAGGTCTAACAAATATGTAAAAATATGTATAAATATTTTCATAAAAGTAACATATAGCGGGTTTAAGCACTACTACACCAACCAAAAACACCATTCTCTACTGTTTAATTCTATTACATCCTATGAAGTATTCTATTAAAATTGAACAAAAATGCAACGTTATGACTATCGTGACCATTTAATTCCATAAAAACAGAACACAAACACATGCGGACGGACTCTATGTGAGCCACATGTTGAAGAAAAACTGAAAAAGTTCCATATGTTTCCCTCTGAGTCATCTGGATGCAGATGTTAAGCAGAGATGTGATCAAAGTTAATGTATTCTGAACTGCATGATTGCTAAGTGATTAAGCCGAGCTTCTCCTTAAAGAGCTCCAATCAGCATGTTTAAAGTAAAAGTGTAGTGATCATTTTCTTGATTGCCTGATATTCCACTTACTTGAGACGGCGAGTAGAGCCGACATCGCGGGTGGGCATGTCCGTCGTGAGTCGAGCCGCCTCCTCCTCCTCCTCCTCCTCCTGCTCCGTCTTGAAGTGGCACCGTTACTCCGCCGCCCAGACCCCCGACCGTCCCCACTGCCACTCCGCCCATGCCTGCCGCGGCCGCGCCCCCGCCCGTCGCCCCGGCGATGGCGCCGATGTTTCCCATCATGCAGCAGAGGCCCCCCTGAGCCAGCTCCAGTTCAATTTCCGCGTCCATCTCCGCGTCCTCCTGCGCCTCCTTGTTGGAGTCGTCCAAGTGCTTCATGAGCACGGCGACGACCACGTTGATCAGGACAAACTGAGCCGTGAGCACGAACGACACGAAGTACAGCGGGGAGATGAACTGCAGCCCCGTGTGGCAGCCGTAGTCGGTGCCCGGGAGATGCTGTGGGCACTCCCTCAGAGTGTCCTAAAAACGAGAGGGACATGAAGAAACCAACCAAGAAACCAAGTGACAAGTTGGTTTAGACACCTAATCATTTACAAAGAATGACTGCAGAACTGGAAATACTTAACACTTAGGAAAAATGTTATGATTTTACATAAATTTTAAGTAGTGGTGTGGATTGGGAATTTTAAAGGAATAGTATTATATACATTCCAAGAACAAGAGTCATTTTCATCACAATTAAGTAACCACTTAATTGGTTACCTTCACTTATAATAAAAATGCCATATACTTTTCATTGAAAAGTAGCTCACATAACAGCTCAGTTCCACCAGGTGTTTGCTAATTGCTGCTGACTAGTCTGAAGGAGCTGAGAGGAGGAGATTAAGGGATTCCCCATAAATGCATGTAACAATCAAAGCAACACACCAGGTATGTTTTTGTTGAGGGAATAATATTACAACATGACCGAAAGCTCAAAAAAGTTGATTTTACATAAAACTGCCCCTTTAAGAAAATATTCAGAATTTCACTCATCTTTTCGTTAAAATTTTGAGGTTTTAAGCTTTTAACTAAACTCATACCTTCATGATGCCATTCCAGTTGTCACCTGTTGATACTTGGAAGAGTGTAAGAAAAGCCATTCCAAAGTTTTCAAATGTGGCGTGGCGGCTCATTCCCTCGCAAGGGTAGTCAGCGTTACACACTAGAAGAGAGACGTGATGAGAAGAAAAAAAGGAGGAAAGATCAGACACCACGTCGGGGCTCTCATAAGATCATCTGGAGTAATATCACAGAGAACTTCAACATAAAAAATACTTTTTTTCCATTTTGTGCAGAAATATTAACTCAAGCACATACCGAGCTCGCCAAAAAGCTCCACTCCAAGAGCAGCATAGATGAAAAACAGCAACATGAAGAGCAAGCCTAGGTTTCCCACCTGAAGCACAAAACGTATCACAAATCATATTGTCATCTCAGCTAAACCAGGCAGAACTTTAAATAATAGACTGCGAAAGCCAAAGTTTGATATGCATGATCCTTATATCTAGAAATATGTATTTTCTTACCAGTCATACAGAAACACATACAGAAACATCTTACTTCATTTCAGAATTTACTGAAATAATTATGCTAAAAGGGCTGCGTTTTCCAGTCACATGCTATCATTTCATAGTACAATCAAGTAACTACGTTACCTTCAGAATGCTGTATATGTCAGATATGACTTAAAACAAATTTGACTTTGTAATTTAATGCCTTGAAATTGGGTCTCTGTCTCCATAAGAGACTCCCGCTCCTTCTGAAACTCCGCCTTCAGGAAGTCATCGCAACGTGGCTCCTCTGTTAGCCCTTTAACAATATTTTTTCGCAGCGATGCACTGAGACGTAGCTCATATAATGAGTTCAGTAGATGTGCTGTTCCACCAGGTGTTAGCTATTTGCTGCTGGCTAGTCTGAAGGAGCTGGGTGGGAGAGTTCGGCTCTGTGAGGCAGAAGCTTAGATGCTTGGAAACTCTGAGGAGGATCTTCGTCTCAAAGGCGGGGCGAGGTCCACCCAAGCGTTTTGCACAGCTAAATAGTTGCCATGGAGATGAAATGATTTCTCAAACATGCATGAAAGAATGAGGACAACAATCCAGGTATGTTTTTGGTGAGGGAAAAACATTATAACACAATGTAAAGTTAAAAAAAAGTCATTTTTATATAATACTGCCACTTTAACACTCTTTACACGTTTCTAAATCTTTATTATGATTACTATGATCATAATTAGTTTTTATCCTCGTGGGTAAAGCACCGGCACTGGATATATAGACAAACTAAACTTTATTTGCTTCAATTTATTCACTATTAAGCTTATTATCATACTCCTGAATTAAAAAAAAAGAAAGAAGCATGTTTCATAAGACCCAAAGTAAATGCTAACAATCTAAGCACAGGCTTAATATGTAGGCAGTCACACCCTGGTGTGTCAAGGCAAATCACTTTACTTCACAGAGAAATAAATTGCCTGGAAATTCATCCTTGTAAGGTTACTTAGCATTTCCAAGGGGAGATATGCAAAGCAAAAGGATAAGGAACCCCCCCTGGGGTGTGATAGCGGGCGCTAGCAGCACACCATTAGCTAAGTCGCTTCACAGAGAAGCCAGTGGGGTGCTTCTGAATAATATGTGCTAATCTTTGAGGCAGGAAAATAAAGTGATTGTCGATGAGGAAACAATAACATGTACAGTCGTCACTCAAGGAAAGTATGAAAGAGAACCGTGGCAGGAAGAGAAGATGAAAGTAGCACTAAGCTACTGGGAGAGGTAAACGCGGAAAGCCCTCAGCAGTTTGAGGCAAGTAACTCAAACCGATGTGATCCCTTTCGTTCCTTTGGCAAGAGAATGAAAACAAAACACGGTGCTGTAAAACTGCTCAACACCGATAATGTGTAAAAGCTAGTGAGTGACTAGCTTAAGGTGCAAAAGCAAACAGCTTGTTCCTGTTGCTAGCACACCTACACTGGTCAGCTTTTTCTTTGAGCGTACTTTTTTCATTTTGTGGTTACAGTGTTCTAACTGTATAGAAATCTAAGCACAACAAAAACAAGACTCTTGGATTTTTAATGGGAACATGGCTTTACACATTATTATAATGTTTTCAACTAAAATTTACTTTAAAATTGGGAAAAAAATTTATCAACAGCTACAATGTAGTTGATTTTCTATGGCTCTCAGTTAAACGTTTAGGTCTGTTTGACAGATGTTACAAAAATATCACATAATCTGGCGACTCACAAATCAAGATGATACTTTATTGTGCTACTATAAATGCCTGGAAAATACATGGTTCTTACCGCCTCTTTAAAAACTGGTCAGGTCGATCAAAATACAGCTAATAGATTTCAGAACTGATAATCATTGTTGATTTCTGCCACAATTGATGCTTTTTGATAATAAATACAAACAATAAGGTCATGTTATATAATCACAATTAATACATTTGAATGTTGATGTTTATTTATTTCAGCAACTCAATTTACTGAATGAAACACATTATGTAGTTTAAGATTAGATTACTACATCATATCAATAACATTTCTAAAACAGAAATATGTGCTCATTGGAAAGCATTTTCAAACTAGCCTCGTTGGACCCAGTATTCTGACTTACTGAATATGACTGCATGTTTTTGCTGAAAACTGTTGTGTTAGTATCATAATTCTGTGAGATTTATATACATATATGCCCAGTGATGTTTTGAGGAAAATGACAATGGGAACATGTAATTTATCCTTTTTGAAGAATACTGGATTAGCTGGAGACATGGCTTCTTTTATTATACTTAATTTCAGTTGATAGGTCAGCTATATTAAAGGTAAATCTCTGTAATGTATTTTTTTTTTTACTTTATTTTTTTTGTGATGTCCTGTGTTTGTAATTCCCTTTGGTCCAACCTTCTGTCACACAAAATGAGGAACATAATGAAAGGAGAGCGAGCTAACACATTGGACGAAAAGTATTTTTGTGGAAATTTACCTTAATGCATTAGAGAAAGGCTGCTGTTAAAATGATATACTAATAACAAGAAAGAAAAAAAACTTTGAAAGAGAAAAATTGGTGAACACCTGAGTCCATTAGTGGCATCTTCCATAAAGAGCTGTTTTAAGGAGAAACAACTCCAGTTCCATTAGGCATTTTTAATGCATTCAAAAACAAAGAAAAGCAGAAATACATGGCTCCACAGTGTTTGAGAAAGGAGACAAAGGACCAAATGTAAGTTTTATGTTATCTGCAGAAAAGCTGATCACACTTCAGAGAGACACAGAGAAAGAATAATGACATGTCCTCCGATTTTGCCACTGTTAGAAGAAAAGAAGTCATTTTTTTTAACACTTGGTTTTGGGAGTTTATATTCCCATTTTGAAAATTTGAAGTAATTTATCTCTGCAGGCATCTTTTTAGTCCCTCATTAGCACAAAAAAAATAAAATAAAATAAAAAACTGATCGGCAGCCATAATGGAGCACCTGCTGGTTTTTTGTCTTCATCACCTTCTACACTCCAAGGGCATTAGTGGCACTTCTGGGGAAGCAATTTTAATAAATAGGCATCTGTTTTTCCTAATTATCACAACAGTTTTGTATCCAGGCAAGATCTCATTACAAAAGTACTTGGAGATATATATCAGTGACGTGCGGTCAGGAGAGGCGGGTGCGGCAGAGCCTCACCTGTCATCATGGAAAAATAATATAATAATAAAACCATTTATATTGCTATTTTCACCCTGTGGTTTGTACTATAAAGTATCTATTTTTTACTTAGCTTAACCAATTCTGATCATTTTTGTCTTCAAAATCGCTGGATTTTCGCATTTTGCCATTCAAATGCTCAGAAGCGAAGTCGGTGAGGCAGCAGCGAGCTGAGCCTCACCTGGGATTGCGCAACCTCTCGCTAACTGCACTGGCTGCCATTCTATGGGAGCAAGTTCGTCCT
>NW_006799971.1:3302063-3311557 GCF_000485575.1 Poecilia formosa
CATACATACATACATACATACATACATACATACATACATATATATATAAACAGTGGTGCCAGTTTGAAAGGCAGGGAATAACTATGAGTCACTTATTTTCTACTAATAATCAAAACTCTTTATATCTGTATTTTTGTTTGATTGTAAAGTGGAATAGCTTAGTGTCACATATTGACAATTACCAATCTGATATAAAATTGCAACATCTGTTATGTGCAGATAATAGAAAATATAGGTTTAAAATAAACTCTGTACCAACATGTTTCATGTTGCGTTATGAACGTTTAGGGGTTCCAAACCTGCCGAGTTTACATTGATTATCTTTTGAGAGATACTTACATAATTTATACAAACATTTCTAGGTCGTTGAAAAATTTGGGAAGAACTTGGAATTTCTAAAATATACATCATATATATTTGTTTTTTCTTCAATCAGCCAAATATTCAGATCCATTCCCCAAAAACACTGACTTATAATCAGGGAGAAACCAGGAGTTAGACGTCTGAGTCTCCATTCAGGAGGAAGGTCCTCACACACACCATCCACCTTTTCAAGTATGACTCTATGCACACTGTTAAATTTGAAGATACTTGATAAACACATACAGCTGAAACCTGGGTGCTTTCTCACCATTAGATGTAAATTAAGACTGAGATCCTCACTCTGTTATTACTTAATCTGTTGTGCTAAGAGCGCTTCATAAATTGAGGATGATTTGGAAACGGAATGAAGGTTTTCCCGATACACAGAGAAACGCCCTGGAGACAGCAGAGAACACAGATGGTGTGAAGGATTAATGCAAATGAAAAAGATTAAATGATTCAAATAAATAAAAAAGGAAGATCTGTTGAAAAAGGTTTAAGATTTTTTTTTAAATAACCTACTTAAAGGGGGAGCGTTATGTGTTTTCAGCCACACAGATTCACTTTATAGCACAAACAAGGAACTATACAAATGTTGTATTCAAATCAGATATGACTTCAAAGAAATTTGACTTTGTAATTTAACGCACTGAAATTAGGCCTCTGTCTCTTTAAGAAAGTCCTGCTCTTTCCAACGCTCCACCTTCACAACATGGCTACTCTGTTAACCCTTTAACCCTTTAGCAACGTTTTTGCCAGTGTTGCTCAGAATAGTAGCTCGTATAATGAGTTCAGTAGATGCACAGTGTTTGCTAATTGCTGCTGGCTAGTCTAAAGGAGCTGGGAGAGCTGCTCTGGATTTTCAAGACAACGACAATGATGTAAAGGTCAATTTAGCATAACACCGCCCCTTTAAGCAGGTATGTTTATGCTCTCGCCAGCTGTGGTTCTGTGATTCTTCCACCTTTCTTCATATTTTATGTGAACACCCCTTTGTTGGAGCTGAAAGTCAGCACTGGAAACCAATGTTCAATAAAGTTCTAACCTTACACGTCTCAGTGAAGCCAACAGGACTAAAATCCAGCCATTGTCCACAGACTTTCATACTTAACAGCACATGAAACTGAAGGAAATGCTTGAGTGCCGAGTCTTTGTGTACTGAAGGAGCACAAAATCTTCAGCTGCTCTTGTCTTATTAATAGCTGTGGGAATAAAAACCCTTAACTTTGTGTGACTCGAGTTCCTTTATTTCCCAAAAATTCAGATAAAAAGGCCTGAGACAGATTTTCATGGCATTAGGGAGAAGAACTTTGCCATAACCTGACTTCCTGAAAGTCAGTAATTCTCTGGGACCAGTCACAGTTTCTGGTCGTTTATCATTTAGCAAATGTTAATTAGCTCCTAGGTGTCCTCACAATAAGCTAAGGGAAGATACTGCAAGAGGTGTGTGTGTGTGTGTGTGCATGTGTGTGATGAGACTTACCTGAGGAAGAGCCTGGACCACTGTGTCCAACAGGGCCCTCATGCCGGTTGCCATTTTCAGTAATTTCAGCACTGGGAAGAGATGGCAGACGATAAGAGAAGTTTGGCCACAGGACAAACCATCCAATTTTAGTAGATTTTCCAAACACCACGAAGAAGGTCGAAAGGCAATGCAGTTCAGGTATCGAAAGAAGAAAAAAATGGTGAAACAGAAAACTAGAAAAAAAAGTCCTGCCTCAAATAGAGATGAGTAATCAAGATACATTAGAGACAGACAGACAACACGAGAGAGAGCGAGAGAAATGATCAATAGAGGGGGAATGTGTTTCACGCAGGAGACCCTGCACTGTTCCCAGGCGTCCAATTTCTGAAGGAACACGGACGCTGCCGGAGAGAAATCCACACGAGCCTCACTGGAGATGCGTACTGCTCCACAGATAGCAGGAATATGGATGCGTGTTTACAAATATATTCTATTGCTAAAGTTTTTATAGAAATGGAAATTGTTTTATGATTGTAATGCGAACATAAAGACAGATTTTTTTTAAATGCACTGAATATCTTTTTACAAAGACTGTAGTCATGAAGTGCAGTATTCTAAAATACTTTACTTTTACAAAAAAGTTCATGCTACTCGTTGGAACTAAAAAACAAAAATAATAGATATACACGGTAGCACTTTATATCCATTAAATAGCCGCTATATAGCATAATATATAGCATAATATAGTTGGACCCTCCAACGTTGAGAAACGATTGCTTCCTGGCGGCGTGGACTCTGTTAAATTTGACCCAGTCGCTAAAGTTTGGACGTGTCGATGTTATGCTAGTTTGACGCTCGGAAGCTTAGCGGATATAGCCTGCGTTGTAAACAACCGTCCTCCACTGCGAAGAGAGAAGTGGTGAGCCGAACGAAGCGGCTGTTAGTGTGAATTGGCCCGGCAGAAATTATTTTGGAGAAATCCAGGTCAATGGCAGACCTGTCGACATTCAAAGACATTTTCCAAAATGCAAACAGACCCTAACACACTTAAAAAAAACGTTCTATGGGGCAACGTGTGTGTGGTAAATGTCTGGAGACTCAACACAAACTGATCGTTGGATAAATATTAACACTCAGCACCGTCACTTTGTGACACTAAAATAGTTTGGTGTATCAAAATATTTGGATAAATTACACGTTTTATGTTATTACAGCAGAAACACCATTTTCTTTACACTTCTCCTATAAAAGGTATTTAACAAAAGCTCATTCTGATCAGATGCAATATGAGTACAGTAGTTGGGTACTGAAAAAACATTTATGGCAGAATTCAGTCATTTAAAAAAACTAGTTGTGCTTAATAATTGCAAGATAAAGGTTGATATGCCATTAAATAACAATAAATAACAATTAAAGGCAGTTTAATTGTTATTGGTGTGCAGTAATACACATTTTATTTTATTATTGCCCCATAGTAATCTTCAGTTAAAAGCCCAGAAGGAGAGATTCAACTTTAGTCTAAAGGATGTGGCAAATTAAAACATTTACATCTCAGCCAGAGGAGAAACTGCAAAGGTATCATCACATTTATGTTTACATAAAATATCTGGTTGCTCCTCTCCTTTCTTGGCTCGTATTGTGGCGATCGGATCAAAAATGCCGCTGCCAGTCCATGTAAGACCTTAATGTAATCAGCTCAGATCCTAAAATCCAAACATCCCTGGCTCTGTCCCAGAGAAGGGATTCCAAATCTGAAGCTTTGTGTTTGCTCTCAGATTGGTGGAGTCTGTGTGAACGGCTTGCTGCAGAGGATTTCAATATTAGGTCTGTAAATGATGACTTCAATATTAGTCTTGGGTCCCTGGCAGGGGCGGTTGGGCTTGGCAGAGCTATAATGTCAAGGCTGTGTGTTTGTTTGGCTGTGTGCTCGACGGCCGGAAATATGGGAGCTTTAGTCAGCTGTGCTCTGCTTACATAAGACAAAACTGTTTGAGATGATTGTGATGTTTGATGAGTCCAGAGATAGAAAAAAATAGCTGAATCACCATAGCAAAAACTACATGGAACAATAATGCCAGAATTAATAACAATGCACAGAAAGAAAAAATATTTTGCAGAATAGGGTTTTTGTTAGCGTAATACGTTTATTGTTACAGGGTGTTTTCATACCCGGTAGACTCAATTCGATTGGGGACCAAACATATTTTGTTGCATTTTCAGCTGCTGTGGTTTGCTTTCACATCGCAATGCATCCAACGAACTGAGCCCTATGAGCAACCTGTTCCCCTCCTGGCCTGTGGTGGCGCTGCATCAAGAATCACTGAAGAAAACATCATGGAAACCTCTGAAGAGGACATGAGCGCATCTGTCTCCTTCACAAAATGTAGACAAAAGTGGAGTGGCATCACATTTCAGCGGTTGAAGGATTTTACTGTTGTCAAAAGACATTTCTCCCACTAGTACTATTCTAGCACATTTGTTTTGATTGTATTTACCCAGAATACCTTGTGCTATGGTCCGCTTCCTGCTTTTGGAGCGATCTCTGGTCACATATGGATTCGAAATGCACAGGAGTTCATCTTAACCGACGAGAGTTCAATTTTCTTGTCTGCATTGAAGTTTGATTGTGCTAACAAACTAGACTTTCCAAGCAAACAAACTAGAATTAGATTAAAGCAGAAATCACCGGGCTGGCATGAATACGTCCATAAAGTTCAAAAGGCACCTAGGTATCAATTTCTAATAGTTCTCATAGATTTTTAAAATTGCAGAGTGCATTTTCAAACTGTATTAGTCAATCACATTTACATTCCCTTCAACAAAATGTGTAACATTCTATAAACAGACAGAAACACAAAAAGGTGGCACATGACATAATAATAACAGTTTAGTCATAATACAGAAGATAACATCAACTTTAAATATTTTCTGTGTCGTTTTCAGAAGTCAAGGAAGGTTTTTCCAGAGTTCAGACAATGTGGCAAGTATAACAAGAGCATTAAAAAAAAAAAAAAAAGGCTGAAAGTCACTTGTAGTCCTGGCACGGTCAAATGCCCCTCTTGCTTCCAAATTACAGCTAGCTGTTGCAAAGCAATTAGCATATTACCCGCGGGTCCTCTCAGCAGTCCCTCAGCAACCCAGCGGAGGGCAAAGGGTGAACATAAACGGGTGAGGATTATACAAGATTGATGTAATTAGACTTCATCCTCTTCAGTGTGAAGTTAAAATACACTGTAAGCCCCGACGGGGGTCTGCTTTAATTTCCTCTAAATATGAGGAAGCAAAGTGCCAAACGGGAGACATTTAAAACCACTAATCAATCAGCTTTATTTAGCAGCAACAGAGACAGCAAAACAAGTGATGCAGCTGCTTGAGGTATGAAGCGTTTGTTGTCTCTGCGCTTTGTTTTGTTGTTGTTGCATCGACTGTTCGGGGAATTACCTCGCGCTATCCGGAGCACTCTCATGATCCTGATGATGGTGGGGTTGATGGGAAGGGAGGCGTTGATCTCGATCTCCTCCAGAGTGATGCCCATCACCGACAGCAGAACGATAGCCAAGTCCAGCTGATTCCACCTGCACACACACACACACAACAAAATCTCTAATATCCGAGATGTTAAATTAGACATTAATCAGACAAAAAAAGGAGCAGAGATTTGCCTAATTAGTGTGTAGTGCTGAAATTTAAGAATTCACATACAAAATGCCTAAATTATACTAATTTTGCAATGAATATTAATGCTTTGTATGAACTCTGTGCGCAATTTGCTTGACTTTCTAACCCGGCAGATGAATTACTACCATTTGGCCATAACTTGAAAGGCTGGCGCTGTCATTAATATTAATAACAATAATGGAGTGAAGATGCTAATAGCTAATTGAAATGTGTGTGTGCGTGTGTGTTTAATTTTCCTCAAATTCAAAAGCTTATATACATAGGGTCAGTATGTTTTAAATTGTATGAGTTGGGTCAAACTTTGGCACAAGATTTTTTTATTCAGTGGTTTCAACTGTGCATAAAAGTTGCCAATTTCTGAGTGATATTTGCAAACAAACCAGTGTGCAGATGGGAGCAGTATTTAAAGAAAAAATGTTACCGATAAACTGAATCCGTAATATTTGCTACCTAAAAAATATAAAATATAAAATAGCATTTGGTCCATCATGTAAGGATATGGAGCCAGATTACAACTGACAAATCCTCTTGGGGACAAAGATCTCAGATCTGGGAAATATTTCCTAATGACCTTTTGTACATTTGGAGGAGAAACGGAGAAGCTTGCACAAGCCCAAGAATATTATTCCAACTGTGAAGGCTGGCAGCGTCGTAACTTTGGGGCTTTTCTGCTGCTGGAAGTGGACAGACGAGAAATGAAACTTTGGGTTCAGGCTTTTCATAACGAGACAAAAAGACACAAAAATCAACACATTAAGTCTTAGCTTCTTAATGATTAAGAAGCTGCCCAGCAGTCTATGATCACATCAATGATGCTTTCAGGAATTCATCCACAGAGTTGGGTACTAACTAGTTACATTTACTTGAGTAACATTTTTGAAAAAATGTACTTTTAGGAGTGTTTTTACTACGCTATACTTTGAGTAATGTTATTTTGAAGTATCTCTACTCTTACTTGAGTAAAATTTCTGGATTCTCTACCCACTGAATGAACAACAAACATGTTTTAACCAAAACTTCACCAGACTCAGACACACACCTGCAGTTTTTGTTAAAGTTTCATGAGTTTTTATCGAAAGAAACTGATTTGGAAAAATATTCTTTTAGCTGATTTTGTTATTTTTCTGTTACGTACAAAGATTATTGTCATTTTGGTTCTTAAAATACCAAAATTTCCACTTAACTTTATATTTTGGTTCATCTGATGACATAATTTTTAAATATTACTCAGTACTTCAGTAGACTTTTTTTTACCAAATACTTTTTTACTCTTACTTAAGTAATTTCTTGGGTGGATACTTTTTACTTTTACTTGAGTAGAAACATGTTGAAGTAGTGCTACTCTTACTTAAGTATAATTTTTGGCTACTGGCTGAGAACTGTGAAAACATTCAACATGCTAGTAAAATTTGAAAATTACTTTACAGTTAAATCTGCCAGTGGTAAAAAACAAAAACAAAACAAAACAAACAAACAAACAAAAAAAAACTAGGTTGCACTGTCATTGTCCAGTATTAACATATATAGAAGCAGAACGCCATTAAAAAAAGCACATTAATGTACGATAAAGTCGAAATGAGGAAGCAGGCATCTGTTAGAAAGCCGGAGGTCTACCTGTCCTTGAAGAAGCGGCGGAAGCCGAATGCCACTAGCTTGAGAGACGCCTCGATGACAAAGGTGGAGGTGAAGAAGTAGTTGCAATACTTCAGGGCGGTCTCAAGCGACTGACAGCAGAAAAGTTCAAAGAGAAAAAAATAAAAGCGTGAAACAGAAACGGCATCAGGAATGCAAACTTTAATATGTCTTCTGTCTGGACTTTTTTTTCTTTGTTCGTTTCATTTGATTCTGCTGCTCATTTATTTATCGTTTTAACTCGAGAACTCAGGAAAACATAATCTCAACTGGTTATGAGGAGTGTTGCTCAGTGAGTGTGTTTTGACAGAATGAGCAAATGATCTCGCCAACAAAATCTCTCTTAATAGAGGCGAGTTTAATTGAGACAGACAAGTAAATTATATGCGACTCTGGAGAGGAAATACGCAGCATTTGTTTTTTGTTTTGTTTTAGCTACTGCTCTGCAATTAATGAGGTATTGAAAACACATGATGATTAAATCTTATTTGCATGTAGATGGAGAGAAGCAGAAGCTAAGGAAGCTTCGGTAATTTCTATCATATCCTACAAACAACTTCAGTCACATGAAGCTTTATAATAAACTCCTTGCAAGTCATCATGTAAACTAAAAGAAAAGCCATACAGAGGACCTCTGCCTCTTTGTAGTTCAGCATATGTGAACTCGCATAATTGATGATTTTCCTATGGAACCTATTTGCATATTAGTTGATTGTTTTAGTGGATTTGAAAGTAAAATGCAGCTCCAGAAGCTAAAAATACAAATGTGCATTGCTGCTTGGCACGCTATTGGCTGGGATTTACAAAGCAGCCAATCCAGTAGCACCTTTTGCTTTCCTTGGTGCTGATTGGCTGTACACCTAAGGACAGATATGAAGGTAATCTTGGATGTTAGCTACTGTGGTAATAAACGCGGACGGTCTCCACTGTCCGTGTTTATTAATGAATATTAAAATCTATGCATATGTAAATTTTTTAGTTCAAGCTATTAATATAGTTATAAGTATTTTCAGATTTCAGGGAGTTTTGTGCTCTAACCTCCATGAATACTCCAGGTCTACTGCTAGTACTACTGTAATAATCAATATGTTTCAACATTTCGGAAGAAATATGATTTTTTTTGTTTTAAGTAAAATTAATTTCATGATTCTATGTAGGACTATGAAATTTTGGTGTATTTGTTCAAGATTACTATAAGTATCGCCCTGATCCGATATTGATATTGGATATCGGTTGGATATTAGCCAAAAAAAAAAAGAGTATCGGATTATAAAATCTGTCTAAAATCTGTGATATAAGAACGCCAGCAGAAGCAGTCCTCTCCAGGATTTAGTCCTCTCCAGGATTTAGTCCTCTCCAGGATTTTTGTCCAGCAGGAGTTGTAACCTGCATGCAAACCCACTGGATAATAATACATGGGTCGGTTGTTCTCATACCTACTGTTATTGACTATTGTTTTCTGAGTAATATCACCTGATCAGATGTCTTCTAACATTCCCCATAAATAATCAAAATCTGTATTATTCCTGCTGGTATGGTATTCTGTCAGTATCGGTATGGACCGATACTCAAAACTGCAATATTGGTATTGCAGCTTGAAAATGTTCTAATTACTGTACAGTGAAAATCTCTTATGGATTTATGCATAGTGCACTTACATCACAGTCGTTTGGTATGGAAGAGCAGAAAACTCTATTGAGATAACTAAAAATAATCAAAAACAAACAGCAGGCAGAAATCTGCAGCAGGCGTTTGCAAGAGATCCAACAGCCAATCATCACCAGATGTCCTGACGCCCTAAAGAATCCACAAAATCCCTCTGAACCAAGACGTGTGTTCACCTGTGGTTGGCTATAGTGCTCCAGGGACATGGTGATGACGTTAATGCAGATGATGAAGGTGATCACGAGGTCCAGGTAGTGGCTGGTGCACAGAGCATGGATGGCCAGCCGAGTACGGCCGTAGGAAGAATAGTAAGGCAGTTTCTGGGCTTCTGCACGACAAGATGGCAAAACGTCAGATTAAGGATTAAAACATAAATAAATGGAAAGATCAAAATAAAAAGGACTTGGTTTTGAGACAATTTTAAATAAAATAAAAAAAAACAAAAACACCAACTATACAATGTGAAGGAGGTTGGCTAGTAAATACACATGAAAATAAAAAAGGAGAAACTGTTTTTTTTTAAAGCAAGGCAAATAGAAAATGTTAATGTCAAATTTGTTTGTATTGCACATTTAAAACAATTTAAATGTTTTAAATTTACACCAACAATTAAAACGATAAAGTCAAATAGATAGTATCTTATCACGTTATTATATATTATTATTTATTATCGTAACACTATATTATCACT
>NW_006799971.1:3312085-3314640 GCF_000485575.1 Poecilia formosa
TGTCCTGTGTGTCTCTGTGTTGCCCTGTGACAGACTGGCGACCTGTCCAGGGTGACCCCGCCTCTCACCCAGAAATTTCATAATTGAGAGCCAAAGGTTAAGTAGTTCAAATAAAGACTCATTCTCAATAACTTTACAGGAAGACTTTAGCATGTGTTAGCTATGTTCTTTAAAAGTAGGAGCTTATTTTAACATTTCCAGCCCAATATAAATGTATGTTACAGAACTTTCTTCTTAGACTACATTTTGTTCTCAAACACGCCAAGATTTAAGAGTAGACATCAGTCCTCTACTTTATCAATTCTTAAACTGATGTTTTTCTGGTTTTAGCTTTGTCTGTGCTCCACTTCATGCAATTTTAATTTTGTTACCTTGGAAGATTATAGTTTCTAGTTCAGAAACTATACTACTACTTCTATTTCTCCCCGCTCACATCTTCACCTTCCCCGATTCATAAACTCACCACTTCTTAAAATCTCACCTAATTTACTACCTCTACTTGTCAATCCACAACTTTCTCTTTCTTACTTCTCCTCTTCTTTTCCATGCGACGCTGGCGCTTTTCCTCCCTGCGCCTCGCCTCCTCCACTTCCTGGTGCTGCCGACACTTGTGGAAGTTCTCCACCACCACGCCCACGAACATGTTGAGGACGAAGAAGCTGACGATCAGGAGGAACGAGATGAAGTACAGCAGCATCCACGGATTGTTGTTGGTCAACGGCTGGAGAGAGGAGGAGGAGAGAAACAAATGAAATGATAAATGACTGGGATGGAAAAAAAGTGATTCTTATGGAATAAGAAACCATAAGTATGGACAAAAAAAACAGATGCAATGTAGCTGAAAATAAAATAATCTGTAATAAATGAAAAGTACTGAACTGTGAAATAACAAAATAAGCTTTTCAGTTAATTAAAAAATGACAAGATAACATTTCCACACCATTGGTGCAAAAAAAAAAAATACAAACAAAAAAAAACAGAGGATCATCTGCATGTAAATGTCAATATCAAAACCTGATATATACTGGAAAAACACAAAATATTTCCAAGTATTGTTGCTTCTTTATTTATTTATTTTTTAATTAATATTAAGGAATTAAACAAAACAAGCTTCTGCATGCAGCTAAAAAGTAACTTGTAAGCTAGTTTTGTCCTATTTCAAGTGTCTGAAGATATTTTCATAAGAAACTAAACCCAAAATATTTGGTAAGATTTTGTGTTTTTGCAAAGTAACAGGTTTTCGTATTTAAGCATCATTTGGACAAGAGCCGAGTTCAGCAGTTCAGATGATTTTAGTGTTTTTCTAAGTCCTGCCCTCACTTTGTCTCAGGTTTACACCTTTGCTAGCTTACAAATCCATCCTTTGGCATCATGCTTAAAGAAAGTATTGAGTTTCTTTCAATCCTCAGTAGACTTTGATCAGATACGAATCAAAAACTGGGCTCCAGTGAGAGACTTTAAGAAGCTTCCTTAAAATATTTGCACTTGTTAATGTTTAGAAGGCCTGGGCTAAATCTACAAGAAACAAGCTGTGCCTGTGCTTAATTACAGCCTTCTGAATCTCCTCAGGTCAGCATGTTTGTGACTCAGAGTTTCTATAGGCGACTCCTGACAGATAAAATAAGCTCTTGTTTGTATAAGTCAGCGACGTTACTAAGCCTCGACCACATAAATGACCACTCCCATTGGTCCTCAAGCCTCTAAACACAAAAAAGAGACAAAAATCGAGACACAGGAACGAAGCAAGGAGACAATGTGGGAAGGAGGAAGAAAAAAAACCTGGGGTGATTTAAAGAAGAGGAGATAATCATCAGGAAACAACAAAAAAAATCTATTTCAGGTGCAATAAAGTCAGGGGTGAGAGAGACACATTTTCAATCTAAGTGCTGAAAGCTCAGCATGGAGTGTAAATGAAATTAGTCAGGCTGTGCAAAGTTGGAGAGCGGTGAGGTATTCCCTGACGTGCAGACTGACTCATCCAGCATGATGCCCACTCTTACTGATGGAGTCGTTTTTTTAAGAGACGGCCACCAGAGACGATTCATTTGCATTATATCCTCTGGCTTCATGGTCACTCCTGTGGAAAACGCTGCACTGTAAACACTTCTAACCCAAAGCTGAGGTGGAAAGGACAACAGCTCTGATGCCATGGTTACTAAGGAGAGCTCCGGCAGCGAGAGAGGAGTCAGACCGCAGAGGCAACTGTGGGCGGTGTTTGCAAAGATGAAGTTTCTCTGAGAAGAAAATGCTTTCTTTTACTTTCTTCTTTACTTTTTAAAGAGGCAGTAAGAAAAAATTGACTTCTTTGACATTCACATCATGTTGTAATGTTATTCTCTCATCAAAAACATACCTGGAGTGTTGATTTGATTCTTTCATGCATGTTTGAGAAATACTATAATCTCCCATGGCAACCAGTCAGCTGCACAAAACGCGTGGGTGGGCATAGCCCCGCCTTTAAGAATGAAACTCCGCCTTGGAGCTGCAGCTTCCAAGCTTCAGAGCTTCCACCTCACAGAGGAACCCTGCCCTACTCAACTCCTTCAGCCTAGCCA
>NW_006799971.1:3315182-3329061 GCF_000485575.1 Poecilia formosa
TATATATTGATGTCATTGGATCTGTCTAATAACTGAATAACCACGTTCCCTAAACGTTCCCCCTGCATGTCTACCTGCAGTAATTAGCTACAACAGCATTGTTACTTTCCCGAAGCCGAATAACAGAGAGAACATTTTGTCTTAAGACGCCGTCTGAGTATTTTAACTTCCCCTCCGCCCACCGGATGTGCTCCGTTAAGGCCCCATTTATGCTCCGTTTATGCATGTAAATAGGGCCGTTGTCAAGCATCACTCCCCTCGACCTGAAAAGCCGTTTATTAAGTTGCCACGGTTGATGGGCAACCGAGTCACTAGAGGGCGTTTTTCAATTAGCTTCCAAATTTAGAGGAGCGTCTCAGACGACAACAAACATGGCGACAGCAGAGGGGATCTTCATAGCGTGGAGTCTCAGAGAAATGAAAGGAGGCACCGCGGTAGTTCACTAAACGCGTTGCAGAATGTGAACTGAGAAGTTCTGACAGGTCCGGAATCTTCGTCTTTTTCTTCTTTCTTTTTGCTGATCTTACATGAGCTACGCTACCCAACACTGCCTCTAAGGGAAGTGGTGGGATCAGTTCATGATGGACTGAAATACACATGAAACACTTCAGGTCAAATCAGTTAATAAGAAGACTCACATATCGTCAACTTTCGAAAAGAATGACCTCAGTCACTTTTTGCCAAAAGATATTTTGGCAAAAAAAAAATCAAAGCCTCCATCTTTCCAAAAGACACTTTAGGCATAAAAACAAATCACTTTGGGCAGAAAATGACTGAGGCCATTATTTTAGGAAGGTGACCAAGAGTAACGTTGTGCTTTAACAGACCAAAAATAACTGTAGATAAACCAATAGACGTGGAATGGCATTAAAGATGGCATCTTTGAAACAACGTTTTAATAATAACTATGTTACTGCAATGTGGTCAAACCTTCACAAGCAAAACATAAAGTTAAGAAACGTGTCCCTAAATGGAGTTGAACAGTTTATGAGACAAAATTTTTCGGGATCATTCTGGACAACAAACTTAGTTGGAGCCTCATATTGACTGTATTAGAAATAAAACTTCAAAAACTGCTGGAACATCATTTAAAATAAATGTGTATTATATAATTCCCCCTCGGTTATTTGTCACAACATTATATTAGGAGTGCATCGTTGTTTGATGGTATCCCCATCAGCTTTGTTGATTTTTTTTCACAAAAGCAAACATAAAATAATTTCACACATAGATTAGTGTAGCAGTAGTATCGACAACATAAAGCTGCAGTCAATTAGCGAATGACTGCAGATGACTGGAACTGATCCTCCTCCAGCTCAGTTCCAAAGACCATCTGAAAAAGTTATT
This sequence comes from Poecilia formosa, assembly GCF_000485575.1. Taxonomy (NCBI): domain Eukaryota; kingdom Metazoa; phylum Chordata; class Actinopteri; order Cyprinodontiformes; family Poeciliidae; genus Poecilia; species Poecilia formosa. Next base: position 3,316,530 of record NW_006799971.1, read on the forward strand.
TCGGGTGAAAGCTGGAGTTTTAAAACACTCAGATCAACAGGAGCTGTTTGAAGTTTGGTGGAGGTTTTTATAACGATGCCTCCAAGTGAGCCTCGCTGTTGTAGAACGTTAGGGAATATTAGGGAACTCCAACTGGTTGAGGAATCACAGGACCAGAAGGACTGAACTCATACCGTCCAACTAAAAAGACAGAATGTCACCTTGACAAAAGGTAATCGATCCAGATTGAAATCTGATGACGCACTCTGTGCATAAGCCCAATGGACTGCAAGACCAAGGAGTTAAGAACGGTTAGACTGAGCGTGAAAATTGGGTCAGTGAACGCCGCGTGCGTTTGTTCCTACCTGCTGGTCAATCCCCACTGCGTCCAGTCCGTGGTACATGATGTTAACCCAGCCGTCTTTTGATGCTAGAACAAACAGCGACATAAGAGCCTACAGGAACACAGGCAAAACACACGCTTAGATTAAAATCATACCTGTCTAATAGGGAATTTGTACTTTTACTTCATTTGTTATCTACGGCGGCCCCTAGGGGACATGGGTGATTTCTGTTTTTTTTGTTGTTTTTTTTAACTTTGGCGTTCCCGTGCTATAATGTACTAGTCAATTCATGCTGCACCTTGAACACTGACAGTTTTTCACTGAATCATTTTCATTCTTAAAAAGAATTTTCTACCAAAATACTTTCTGAATTATCTCCCACGTTTTGAGAACGACATTCTGTGGACAGCTCTACGTTTACAGGTTCTAAAATAATAAAGACATGACAAAAGGGATTATCTTTTTTTTTTGTTGGTAATGATTTTGTCCCGTACCTGTCCAAGGTTGTCAAAGTTGTACTTGTGGTGAACCCATCGGTAACCGGCTCTGATGCAGTCCGTTTTATTCGTGACGTTCTTCACGTCCGGACCCACGCAGTAGTAGAACTTGCCTTTGAAGAGCTTTTGATGCAGAAACACAAACGGAGAGGGAGAGATGAGCGAACGAGGCGACCAAAGACACATTCTGACGACGGCACGACGACACTCAGAAGCACAACCAGATGCCGCCTTTTACACAGCTTTTGAAGTAATCTCATATTTAATGTCTACGATGCGTTTGGTTCTCAAATAAATCTTCCTATCAAACATGTCGTAGACAGAGAGTGTGGAAAGCAACGTATGCAGGCGGGGGATTTTGAAATTAATAACACTGGTTTTGCTTTGGGGAGGAAAGAGGCATGACGGGAGGGACTGCTGGTTCTCATTCATTCAAGTTTCCTCCATTAGTTCAGACAATTTGTCTTTGTCTACAGATGCTGTCAGTAGTTGACACAATCAACAAATGGAATAATAATCCTCGGCCCCGACTTTCTGAATTTTGGAGATAGACCATTGGCCAATACTCAAATCAGAATCTGTTCTTATCCATCGGTCAACAATTATCACCCCACTGTTACCAGCTTAATCGGCAGGTCAGGCTTTCCAAAGATCAGCGATCGGCCAAAAAACTGCAATCGGTGCACCGCATGTAAATTTTATTCGGCGAGAGGGAAGGTACTTTTCTGAAGATGGTTTCATGTACCTGAACTCCGAGGATGCCAAAGATGATGAAAAAGGCACAGCAGATGAGAACAATGTTTCCGATGGGTTTGAGGGAAGTAATTAGCGTCTCCACCACCAGCTTCAGCCCGGGAGCCCTGCTGATAACCCTGTGACCCACACCAAGGCAGGCAGAGAGAAAACAAGAGACAAAGACTCAGAGAAAGAGAGCAAGAGAGCAAGAGAGCTGATTTTCAATGTAAAACTGTTAAATAGGAACTGAGTTTGCCGTGTCATTATCATCAAAGTAGCAAATGAAAAGGCTTGTGTTTTCTCTGTAATATACGAAGAACAGATGTATATTAAATTGGTCATAGATGGATTGACTTGGATCTTTTTAATTGGTGTTTATGCCAAAATAAAGCACCCGATACACTCGGTGGCGTTCCTCGAAAAGATGAAAAAAAAAAAACAACAACAACAACAACTGCAGTAACATTTTATAGGTAGAAAAATTCAACATTTTATCTGAAAGTATTTCTCTAGTGGTAAAAAAACAACAACTATCTGCTATGAAATATTTTGTTTTTGGGAACTAAAAGCATCAACTGTGAACTAAAGTCATCAAAAGCCTTTAATATACACATGTTAAGGTTGATTAAAGTGTCTTAAAACCTTTAAATAGGAATCCAGGATTTCTTGTTTCTATGGAATATAAATGTAGTGAGACAAAAAGGATATTTTTGCTTCAAAATTAAAAGAAAATAAATAAGGTATGTTTGTAAGACGGATGTATGTTGGTCTTCAATCGTCAGCAAATAGCTCCAAGAAAATGGATGCTAGTCTGAAGAGTCAGAGCAATAATTAAAACAAAAAAACAAATGGAATTTGGGGAACAAGCCTGAATGATGTACCAAGTATATTTTTCTCCCATGGACGATGAGAAGGACAGTAAGATAAGCTCTAGAGTCATTAATAGAGAGGTCAAAACAAAGACTGAGAGACTTGAGAGTCACAAAGTCGCCAAGATTTATGTTTTTACTCTTGTATAGAGCGATATTTGTATTTCATTAGTCTGCTTATTAGACCGTCATGAATTGAAACCAGTGCTGTGATGGCATTTCCTTTTTATTTACATGATTTCACACAGAATAAGAGTGTGACAGACCTAGAAAGAAGATAAAAAAAAAAAAAAACTTGCACGACAAAGGAGACTTTGAGCTCAGTAACAAAGAGGTAGTGAAGGAGAGGAGAAAGCAGTTAACTCACTGACTTTTACCCGCTCCGAGTCAGACCGCGTTCTCTGTGTTGGACCTGTGATGGACTGTCCAGATTGAACCCTGACTCCTGTCTGGTGTCAGCCGTCAGTCTCCAGGACCTCCACGGACCCGGAGAGGATTAACCGAGTAAAGATAATAGATGGACGGACAGATAGCGCCATGTCTGGCAGACGGGTCGGGTCCCAGACTTTTTTTGCTTGGCTGGGAACAGTAGTTGGAGGTGGTGGTGGCCAGTGGGGAGGTGGTGGGGGTTCCAGCATGTTGCCTGGCAACTACTCAGAGATGAGTTGCTGTTTTTTTTTCTATGCATTTCCTCTAGGTAAGACTTTCGACAGACTTTGTAGTATTTAGGCAACATGCTTATATTTGTCAGTTGAAGTGCTACAACGCAAAAACACCAAATCTTAGTATTTCTAGACTGTTTTTCTTGCACAAATATCTTATTACACTTAAAATAAGACGAAACTATAGCTATAGGAGTTTGTTTTGAGTAAATAATTCCTTAATACTGACGAAAAACTACTTGTTCCATTGGCAGACAAATTTACTTACAAGACATTTTCCCGATGTTACAGAGGAAATAATCTGCCAGGGGAACCAATACGTTTTCATCAATATCACTGTAAAAAAAAAAAAAAAAAAAAAAAAAAAGAAAGGATCTGATTTTGTCCCTTTGTCACTAACCTGAGAGGCCGTAACGTCCTGAGCAACCGGAGAACGCGCAGGACTCCCAGGATCTTAGCGCCTCCTGCCATTGACACGACAATATCAATCAGAGACACAAAGACCAGGAAACCGTCCAGGATGTTCCAGCTGCTCCTCAGATACGCCGTCTCTCCCAGGTACAGGCCCATGGACACAACCTGGGAGAAACACAACGGAGACATAACCCACATGAGCAGACGACTCATCAGACACACTTTGGTGTTTAATATGTTCTAAAAATGTATGAGCTAATTTACAGATTTCTTCTGTTTTTGGCAAACGTCAATGTCACACAAAGATAACTGAAGCAAATGCAAAAAGATGGTCTAAAAATACTATCGTAAGTGTTTTTGCAACAACTAAAGTAGTGTTTCTGTCTAATCATTTGCGTTAGCCAGAAACTGTTAGCCAACATCTGGCTAACATGGTAAAATGAAATTGTTCTTAAAAACATTAACTAACTTTAATGAACTGATGAAAATAAGTTATTTATACCAACTTGGGCCTGTGAGAAAAAGACATTTAATTTGTGAAATCTTAAACTAGCTGCAAGCTATTTTTTTTGAAAGCTCAGTTAAATTTAAGCCATTTTTTTCTGCCAAGAGGACACTACTCAGCTTTTGTTTACAAAATCTGCTTATAAAGGGACAGCATAATGTGTTTTCCAGTCACAGTGTCATTTTATAGCACATTCAAGTAACTGTGACAACCTTCAGTTGTTATAAAAATGCTGTTCATAATTTAATGCCTTTGAAATTGGCCCTCTGTCTCTTTAAGAAAATCTTACACTTTCTTAAACTCTGCTGTCAGGAAGTCATCGCAACATGGATCCTCTACTAACTCTTTAGCAACATAACAGCGTTTCAGTGAGAAGTAGCTCCTACAATGAGGTCAGCAGATGAAGTTCCAACAGGTGTTTGCTAATTGCTGCTGGCTAGTCTGAAGGAGCTGAGTGGGGAAGTCGAGAGGGCGGACTGCTGCACTGTTCTATAACATACTATAATAACATTATAACATGATGATGTAAGACTCAAAAAAGTTGATTTTACATAAGACTGCCCCTTTAATCAAATTCCTTGATACTCACAGGCAAAAATAACAAAAATGTGGCTAAACTGCTGGCTTCTGCATATTATTTTATTGCTCTGATTTAATATAACAAACTCTTGCTCCAGCAGGGATTGAAAGAAAAAAACATTGCAGTGCAAATTCTTCAGAAATAGAAAGACGCTACGCTGAAGAAAGTGTGAGACAGCTATCAGTCAGTGAATTGAAAGGCAGAAGTCAGGTATGGTGAAGAAAGGCATAGAAAAAAAGTCAAAGATGGAGTGAAAGGAATGGTAGATCCAAGACCAAAAATAGGAGATGTCATCAGAAACATGTGGAATGCAACTTTTTCTGGGGGGTTTTTGTAGCATTTTTATGTCCCAACAAAAATCTCAGTGGAATAGAATGAAAAAGAGAACAAATGTAAATCTTTTATAAAAACTAAATAATGTTAATATGTTAATATAATTATAAGTATATTATATGTATCAAGTGATGTGGAAATAAATCAGAAGCATTTCATTTGCATATGACCATAATTGCATCATTGTGTTTGTTATTGTTTTATAATATAATATATTTCACACCACAGTTATAACAGTTTTGGGTTTTTTATTTTATTTTAGTTTCATTTCACTGTGACTTTTTGTCTAATTCAATTAATCTTAACTAGTTTTTAGAGTGTGTTTGCTAGTTTTCATTACTTATTAGTTAAATATTGTTTAGCTTTAGTTTTTATTGGTTATAGTGATTTTAGTTTTTTCATACTTTGACCTTTTTGAATTCAGCAACTAAATATTAACCAGAGTGTTGTGTCGTGATTATGGATACATCTATTAGGTAATGAACACTCAACTGAAGATACCATTTTCAAAAAAATTTATTCTATTATTGTTGAACAACTCAGCTTTTGCCATTTTGCGGACTAGTGTAGCGTAGCCACCAGGAGGAGCATGGAGTGTCAGAAGCTGATGTAAACTGATTGCATGGATGAAAAAAAATCTATTTTACATCAGTTCAAGAGGCTGATATATAGATTCATAAATATGAAAACAAAAGATATGTCTACAATTCCAGTATGTCTTAGTTAGTTTTATAAATGCACAATTTAGTTCCAGTTAGATACAGTTTCAGCCCATTGGTTACAGTTTTTACTTATTCTAGTAAATGAAAATGTTTTCTCAATTTCAGTTTTCATTATGTTGTTGGCTTTAACGAAATCAACACCAGGCCTGAGTTGCATTTACCATAAAATTAGACAAACTTGTGAAAAAACTTGCACCACCATGTCATGTGCAGCAACAAAAGCCTTGAGAGAGAAGCTTCCTTATCATCCAGATAATAGAGCTTAGGATTCAACTAGATAGGTCTTGTTGAGAACCCAACAAAGTATTCTAAAAAATGTCATCCAAAACAAAAAATACATCTTTCCGCACTGATCCAAACTGTACAGCGGTGCGTCCAAACCACATCCCATAAATCAGGTTTCTAGTAGGGTTTTGACAGCGTACATATGGAGTTATAACATGTCTGTTCTGTTATTAATAGCAGCCTGGTTACACTGAGGCTCCACGGCTACTATTGGACTGACTCAGGATATAAATAAAGCAGATTAAACATCACCCCGATAACACATGATTCATTGGACGTCTGGCACTTCAATGCCAACAGCGACAAAGGTTACCCAGCGCTTTTCTTACGCTGTCAGCGGTGTGACAAGCAGAGTGTGTCACAATAAATTCACTTTTAAATTGCAGTCAAACTCCATTTACAGTCTGATATTTCAGTCATCCCTGCTATTATTGGACTTCCTCTTTAAGTGTTTTTTCAGGTTAAAATGGGATTACCTACGTCTGCGATGCTAAACGGTGAAATGATTCTACTGGACTGATGAGAATGGCGTATAATTTTACAGATTGCCTATTGATATTTCAGAGGTGGTTGGAATATAAAGCAAACTTTAAATCATAAGTACCATCAACATACACACCCTACATAGAGCCAACACCACCATCATCTGCCACCCTACAAGAACAATCAGCTTTTGACAATGGGCGGATGGATAGCTCAAGCTGAAACTGGAGATTTTCTCACTATTACGATGAGTTTATTCATTTTAACATGTTGTGGCTGAACTGAATTTAAAACTAGTACTTGTTAAGGGTGGACTGGAAACGAAGTTTCTGAAGAGCTCTTTGGGAAATGGATGCAAATTGTGTTCAGCGTGTCCGACTCAGTGACTGTGGCACGGCTGAAAAGCAAGACACCGGCCCGTCTTTTTGATCTAATTTCTTTCAGCCTAATTTATTCAGCTTTTAAGAAAATCTAATGATGCAGATCTGAAGGAAACCCAGACACGATATGGCATTTATCAGAAATCACAGCCTCAGACGGCCCTGGAACTCAAAGAAATAGTTGGAAGGAAGATGAAGTTACTCATGATGCGTTTAAATGGAGTCTAATGGCCGACATCAACAATCTAAAAGGCTAAAGATGCTAAGATAGTTTCATTTGCTTTAGTGAGGAAGGCTCTTGATGTGAGAAAAATGTATATCTTGGAATTTTAATAAATAGTCACTAGAAACAGGGAATGTAGAAAACCAATATTCTCAAAAGAAGAAGAGAGAGACACTTTGTCGCACTGCTAGCGAAATTCTACTCCATTATCATCTCTCTTCACATCTCCATCTGTTACCAGTCACCACAATAATTATTTATTTTTCCTGGTTTAACTTTTTTTTTCTTAGACCAAGCCACTAAGTGAGCAGCTGCTGACTTTAACTCTACATACTTAGATTTTCTTTGCGATTCTGGATTGTTTTCTCGATCTTCTAATCAGGTGTCGCACTAAACCTGGTTATGCTGGAGGGTTTTTGATGTGATATGGAAGTCATTTCTTTGCACTGTCACCACCTGCTTGGCCCACCAGAGGGACTGCTGGGAAATTAGTAATTTAATGCTACCAACTGGGCTTCTTTACACAGAGTAATTGTCATAGTAAATGAAATTTGTCTGTCTTGTATTAAAGCTTTCCATTTTGTGTCATTGTGTCAGTGTGATTTTAATGTTTTGTGCATTTCTGTATAATCCATGGGATTGGACCAGTTTTCTGAGTTGGTGCTTTAAGACAAAACTAAATGAATTAAACTGAATCTGAAAAAGGTCACGAGTTAGACGAATGGCACAGCAATATATAGGTACGACGCAAGAAAAGTAGTAGAAAGACACTCGAAACCAGATCTGAGAGTGCAAATGGAGCAGCAAATTGAAGGATAATAATGGAGCTACTTTGATTAAATTACAAATTGGGAAAATAAAGAAAGGGGAAGTTATAAGAAAGGGATACAAGACTGCAGCTCCATCCAGCAGTACCAGTGAACCATACACTGTCACAATCTAAGTAACAATCTGCTACACATGCCTTCATTATCCATAACCATAGAAAAATCATTGTCGGATTTCTACTGGTGCAGAGAATGCCCAAAGACTCAAAGATCTTAATAATGGATGGTTTAATGTCTTCTACAAGGTAAGAAGGATAAAGCAGAAATCATGTGTGTTTTTGATGGGAGGTTCATGAGCGGCTGAAGGCCAGCTGAAGAATGAAAGTCTTCTAATTAAATTCATTATCTGGCTGCCCATCAGTAATGATTCAAGTGCAACTGATTAAAACACCAAGGTGGAGAGTTATCAGTAAAACCAACAGGAGGAGCTAAATAGGAAACCAGAGGGTAAAAAATTAAGGAAGAAAGGGATGGGTGGATGGGTAGATGGCAGAAAATAAAAGAGATGATACAGTAAAAGAATGGCCTGAAGATACAAGATCCAGAACAAAACTAAAAAGGTAACACTAGATAAGCTTCCAATGTGTGAGTATTTGTCTATATTTAGCCAATGTGGAAAAAACACAATTTTGCAATTGCAGTGTTTCCATGAAATTAAAATCACATGTGAATAAGTTTGTTCATGTGGTAAGTCAATAAAAGTCATGGCAGCGACAGATGTGAACAGTTACATGAGATATTTTCATAACTCAATCCCTAACAAGCCCTTATACTGGGGAGCGGCTACGTATGTAGCGTTTTGGGGGAAATTATAGTCGACCATTTTGCAGAAAAGCTGTGGATTCAAAATTTTAGATTGACACACAACTTTTTGTGAACTGGGTGATGTTGTGAGAGCTCTGGTGGAGCCAGCTGTAGATTGTCTAAAAAAACAAAAACAAAACAAAAAACCATCATCCTTCTTCCTGTTGGTTTCTTCTTTGTTGTTTTTGCCAGCGGTAACTTGCAGTTGTTGATCATGTCACTTGTGTGATGTAATAATAAAAAGTGTTTCAATTGCAGTTTCACAAAATACACAACAAAAACCTTTCACTGGAAAACATGAGTTTTATCAAAATTATGTTTTCATTAAGCAAATGTATTTTCATAATTTCAATTCCAGCAATTCTATATTTAAAAGAAACACAGCTATTGTTATTTAAGACAAAAGGAAAAGTCTAATACAGCTAAGATAATGTGTTAAGAAAGAAATTACTAAAATGACAGCAAAACAGGCAGAACTACAGCAAAAAAAAAAGAAAAACAAAATAAGACAAAAGAGTTGGAAGCGTTTTACCTTGACTGTCATCTCTGCGACAAAGATGGCCGTAAAGATGTAGTTTGAAAGGGTGAGTAACAGTCTTTCCTACAGTGCAAATAGACAATAGAAATAATTTGATGGATATAGAAAAAAAGGAAAAATTATTTTTATTTTAATTGTTTGATACAGTTTAATAATTGTTTGACCCACCTAAAAGGTTCAAAGCAAAAATATATTCAAAACACACCGTAAATGTTAATCCTCTGCTGTGCTCTGAAGCCTCACTGACAGGAGTTGTCAGATAACAGCGATTTGGATCTTAAACTTGCCAGAAGTGTTCAGATTCAATTTAATTGCATACTTGCTTGAAATAACTGCTTAGCATCACATCAAAAATACACCGAGATGTCAGAACATAATGAACTGTTGAAAAATGTAGGATTGTTCATGAATTAGATTCTTGTTTATATTAATAAGGTCAATTAAACTGGATTACGTCAGGATCAGGGGCGAAAACACGATTCAAGTCAAGGGCTGAAATCAATGGTTATTAAAAAATACTGCAATAAAAGCATAAATAGTCCATGCTTTGGATTGTTAAATGGTTGAAACAATAATTTTGTCTTTTCTAGAGTCATTTTATGTACAAGTCAATAGTTGGGTTTACTTTCCTTCTTCACAACAGCAATTCCAATTTTTACTATTGAAACTTTTACTAAGTTTGAACTTCAAAATCACTTGTATTTTAAAAACTTTAAAATACAAGTAGCTATTTGTAGCTAGAAGATACTGTAGCTAGTAGCTCCTGTTGCTAACAGCTACTGTAGCTAGCAGCTTCTGTTACTAACAGCTACTGTAGCTAGAAGCTTCTGTTGTAGCTAATGTATCTAGTGGCTACTGTAGTAGCCATTTAAAAGCTCTTAAAATAGAAGTGATTTTAAAGTTCAATCAAACATATCAATAGTAATGCTATTTTGTAGACTGACAGACTACCCGACTTTCCTTCTAAATCTGTGCACAGCTAGTTAGAGCACAAACTAGCAGGCTAGCTAGTTTTATTAGCTAGTTTAGCTACCTAATTTGTGCACTAGCCATGCTAGTTTGTGAAGAGCGAGTTAACAGCTAGTGTTTGCTTAAAGAGTCAAACAGTTCAGCACTTAAAGAGTTAATTTTAAGAAGTGCATTTTGTCTTTATCAGATTGGTATTAAGGCTTAACTCAATCTGTTGTTCAGCTCTGAAAGACTCAATAAAATCTGACACTGCATATTTAACACTGCAAAGTTTGCTGTGTGTAGAGAATAATAAGTAACGCTGACAATTATTGTTCTTACCAGGCTTCCTTGAAGTATCTTGGGCCTTTCCAGAGCCACTGTGATGCAGTTGAGGAAGATAAAGACCAGGACCACGTAATCAAAGAGCTTATGAGCAATGATGGACTGACAGAGAACCCTGAATCTGAGAGGAAAGGGATAAAATAAGAGTATATTAGAGCTTCACATAGATTTTCAAAAATACTTTTCAAATTCCAAATTCCAACACATGATTATGTTTCAGTCTAAATATTTCCAAAACATCTCATCATGATATTTTGTATTATATGTTCTGTACTCATGTTTCAGATGATGTGCTATTGTTTAGTCTTTTGTTGTTGACGTTCTCACCATTGTCAGAAAGTTTTATTTTGAAAAGTAAGATTTCTCTACTGTTTACTTCCCGTTTTCTCCATCTTTGGGTCACTCATATTGTGTTGTTTTCTGTGTGTGTGTAGTTTCTGTTCAAACTTTCAGTCCATTACATCAGCAGTCTGTAACTCCAGTCCTGAATTACCTCCTTGGCATTGTCAGCAGTTTTCAGAAAAGCCTGGTTATCGCCTATTTATTTGATTCAGGAGTGTTGGAGCAAGATTGCAAACAAAAGTTGCAGAACAGTGGCACTCAGACAACTGGAGTTGCTGACCCCTGCATTGGATTTTTGCTCTCAAATTTCTAACTCAGCACCACTATTCAGTCTCTTGTCTGTGCCTCGTCACAACAATCGGCTCTCCTGGTTTTCTTGGTCTTTTGTTGGCTTCATGTTCCAACTTCCAGTTCTAGTTTTACTAAAAGTCTATCATTAAATCTCTTCATTTTGGATCTATTCTGCTTCTTGCCTGCGTTTTACATTGAAAACACACGGCCAAACGGACACCTAGGAGGCCTTCATGGAGTAGTTTAGATTAAGTTACACACACAAGAATGATTATTCCAATTAGGAGACTTTCAAAGTTGACCACTTTGGGTTTTTATAAGAAATATAGGAATGCTGTAGGTTAAATACCAGTAAAACTTTTCAAATTATATTTGTAGAAAAACAAAGAAAAAAATTTACTTCTTAATTATGTAGTTTTGTTCGACTTTATCCATTTCATAGTTCTTAAACAGTAATTATCTTAGTTGTTTTTTTTTTTTCTTCAGAATCCATGAACAGCTCAAGAGTATAGGAAATTACCAAGCATCTGTCCAATTACTGTACAAAGTATTGCTTTGGCAAGCTTGGCTTCATTTTATTTCGAGCAATTAATTTGATCTTTTGGGTAAAAAAATAAATAAATTAGTAAATAAAATAAAAAGCTAAAGTTTTTGAAAGGAAGGGAAATTCTTAAGAGAATAAAAACATAAAACAAAGCACTGCACTCAGAGTTGTGCTTCTCCCTTTCTAGAAAATTAGACACGGGTCATGCCCACACTAAGCATAAGCCGAGAACTATATTAACTCCATGCACCACCAGAAAGCCATGAGGTGCTGCTTTGTGGACATAAAGGCCAAACGACTTGAGGAACCTCTATACCTGCTGCTGTGCTTTGGCTGAAGAAATCAATTAGCTAATCTGGCTGCCTTTCCTGCAGACCAGGAATGAGGCTACCCCGTCCCCAACGGCACTGACAACAACCTCACAACCCACCTGGGTGGCTCATTCCTCCGTTAGGATGGATTCACACCAGCCCCGTTTAGTCTGTTTAACCAAACTTTAGCAGGTTTGCCTGGGAAGTCCGGTTTGCTTGGCGAGGCGTAGCAGAACTCTGATTCGGACTAAAAAAGCGAACTGCGGTCCGCCTACAAGCCTCGGTCTCGGTTCGGCTGAAGTGAACTCCTCTTCTTTTTTTATGGCAGTTGGAAAGCAACATATTAATGTGCATTACCGCCATCTACTGGAGTGGAGTGTGGACCGGGATGCTAAATGTATATTACCCCCAGCCCAAAACAAACAAACAAAACAAAACAAAACAAAAACAAACAAAAAAAAAAACCAGAAGTGAACGAGTTTTGAATGGATAGGTAGATGAAAAAGGACCGGAGACCTCTCCAAAAACAAGAAGTGAACTATAGCGCAAGGCATTATGGGTAAATACAACC
>NW_006799971.1:3330051-3333228 GCF_000485575.1 Poecilia formosa
AGATAAAGCATAAAAAAAGTCAGAAATAATTACTAAAGAAATTAGTCAGCTTATAGAAAAAAATTTGGACAGCATTAAAAGTCGTGCCAACCTGTCTGAAGAAATGTGTTGGAGTCATCATAACAGGCTTCAGTCACCAACATGACACACTGACAAAGAAAAAACATTTAGGCAGTTTTTAGATGTGCCACAGGTACAAAACACCAGAGTCAAATGGCTCAATTGCCTCCTCATTGTGTAGATATGTTCTCCAGAGTCCTGCTAATCACCTAATTATTGTATTCAGGTGTGGTGCAGCAGCGGAACATCTAAATAGGACAGGACAGTGGCCCTGCAGGACTGGAGTTTGACACCTGTGGCTTAGATCAAGCCAACGGTCAGCACAGCCACTCCCCCGTTTTGTAGTCTACAGCCAAAAACTTAAAGAAAACGACCCTGCAGCTAAATAATGTTAACTCAAATGGCCTCCAGATTTTCCTGACAGTTTTAATGTTCGGTTAAGATAATAAACAGTCGTATATACCGTGATATCCAAACAAATAAACATACGTTAAGCAAACTATGTATATGAATCGATACTCTTGTGTAAACGGAAAAATAATGCCTCCATAAAAAATAGTCAAAAACATGATCATTTTTACATGGAACTTACCTTGCTATAATAAGCTCCAGACAAGACGCAATACTGCTGCCTCCACTCCTTAGGCAAACATGTGATGCAGTAGCGGAACAAGACGGCATCGGCCGCGGGGCGGGGCTAATGACCGGGCCCAAATAATAAAGCTCATGATAATTTAACCTTACAACATGGACTTGCCCGCAACAGCGGAGCTAACAAGTTTCATCACCAGAGAGAGCGACTATGTCATTCTGAAGTCCATCTGACATGAAGTACAACAAACCAAGAAAAGAACAGAAACATCAGGCTACTGGTCACTAATGATGAAACAACACAAATTCAAAACGTTAGATAATCCATAGAAATGCTCTAGCTAGTTTGCCATTTGTTGCCAAGTGACTGATGATGACGTTGGTGAGAAGCTTTACCCACAATGCACCTGGAGACAATAAGGACGATTCATTCGTAGTTTTGTGTGTGAGGAGATGAAAGGTTTTTTNATTTATTCACATTACTCTGCCCACCTGGTTTACAAGATAAAGCATAAAAAAGTCAGAAATAATTACTAAAGAAATTAGTCAGCTTATAGAAAAAATTTTGGACAGCATTAAAAGTCGTGCCAACCTGTCTGAAGAAATGTGTTGGAGTCATCATAACAGGCTTCAGTCACCAACATGACACTGACAAAGAAAAAACATTTTGACAGTTTTTAGATGTGCCACAGGTACGAAACACCAGAGTCAAATTGCTCAATTGGCTTCTGATTGTGTAGATATGTTCTCCAGAGTCCTGCTAATCACCTAATTATTGTATTCAGGTGTGGTGCAGCAGCGGAACATCTAAATGTAGCAGGACAGTGGCCCTGCAGGACTGGAGTTTGACACCTGTGGCTTAGATCAAGCCAACGGTCCAGCACAGCCACTCCCCCGTTTTGCAGTCTATAGCCAAAAACTTAAAGAAAACGACCCCGCAGCTAAATAATGTTAACTCAAATGGCCTCCAGATTTTCCTGACAGTTTAATGTTCGGTTAAGATAATAAACAGTCATATATACCGTGATATCCAAACAAATAAACATACGTTAAGCAAACAATGTATATGAATCGATACTCTTGTGTAAACGGAAAAATAATGCCTCCATAAAAAATAGTCAAAAACATTTTCATTTTAACATGGAACTTACCTTGTTATAATAAGCTCCAGAAAAGACGCCATACTGCTGCCTCCGCTCCTCAGGCAAACATGTGATGTAGTAGCAGAACAAGACGGCGTCGGGGGGCGGGCTAATGACCGGGCCCAAATAATATAGCTTATGATAATTTAACCTTACAACATGGACTTGCCCGCAACAGTGGAGCTAACAAGTTTCATCACCAGAGAGAGCAACTATGTCATTCTGAAGTCCATCTGACATGAAGTACAACAAACCAAGAGAAGAACAGAAACATCAGGCTACTGGTCACTAATGATGAAACAACACAGATTCAAAAAGTTAAATAATCCGTAGCATTGCTCTAGCTAGTTTGCCATTTGTTGCCAAGTGACTGATGATGACGTTGGTGACAAGCTTTACCCAGAATGCACCTGGAGACAATAAGGATGATTCATTTGTAGTTTTGTGTGTGAGGAGATGAAAGGTTTTTTNAAAGAGTTTGATTTGTTGGACAGAGCAGTGTGAAAGTGATCTGCAGCAGCTGGAAATCTAAGAGAATGTCGCAGGGTCAGTCCCCAATCGAACCAAGTCTACCAGACTGTCCAGTGTGAAATCACCACAAGTTTGTCTTCTTTCCCTGTTTTTAGCTCCACCCGGGTCGACTTTTTACACAAACATACGCAAATGCCTACACACACAGACCCAAGCATGCAAAGTGGAGTGAGGCATAAACAAGGCAACGACGTACATATGCTCACACACTCCCACACGCGCATATGCGGAGCCCCTCTGAACACATGTACCAACGGGCAGCAAGATATTACCAGAGATGTGGTTGAACACGAGCGCGGAACACAAAATGGGTGCTTGACAGATGGCACCTGTCGTCGTGCCAACACACCGTCCTGGGGCCTGGCTTCCCTTAAGTGGCCATCAGCAGGCTGGGAGTCGGGTGAGTGAGCGAGTGAGTGGGTAAGCGAGTGGAGGACAGTGATTTTTCTTTCTTGCAGTGTTCATGGGGAGTTTTCTGCAGCCTCTGGAAAAGCAACAGCTCAGCCACCGGAGAAACATGCTGCATTATTTTTTCTTTATTAAGCCATTTGTGGAACCAGAGAGACATTTTCTCTTTTGGAACTGAAATGATTTGAAAATTGACTGCCTGCTCGTTCCTCAATCTTCCAGTGAGGTCTTAAACATTTCCAAACCTTTGTGTTTTTTTTAAAGCTTCAGTAACTTATAAAAGGATATATAATTTTACACATTTGTTAAAAATTTTACTATTTCATCACAGTACGGTATGAGACAGAAAATCTGAAAAAAAAAAAATTAAGATCCTCTGTCTTCTTACAGTGCCAACTAGAAACAACCAATCAGAGCCAGGAGGCGGGTCTTAGTGCTGTTAATC
>NW_006799971.1:3333238-3352606 GCF_000485575.1 Poecilia formosa
TAATGAACGAACTATCAAAGCTGAACGAGACAGCAACTGACCTGAGAGAGAGAATCGTGGTCCGAATGAACACCAGCCAACCCCCGCTTGGATTGATTACAAGAAAGCTCAATGCCACACACCTGGATCATTGAATGCTTAGAGATGTACAACATCAATAGGACTCTGGAAAACCACCCTTGAAGCCAACCGCAAACCACTTGCACAAGTGTCTGTCCCCACTGCTGTTCTGCATAGGCCTGAACCCCCCTACATGGATGACATCAAGCTGTACGCCAAGAGCGAGCGAGACATCGACTCACTGATCCACACCACCAGGATGAGATTACTAGAGATTACAAAGGTTACAAAGAGAGGGAAGGTCGTCCACACAGAAGGGGTATCACTCCCAGAAGGAACAATAGCAGACATAGAGCACAGCTACAAGTACCTTTGCACAAGGAAAGGAGCCACAGCCAAATACCTCCAACGAATAAGGCAAGTCCTGAATGGCAAGAACAAGATCCGTGCAATAAACAGCTATGCCTTATGCCGGAATAATATATATAGGCTATATATATATATAGGCTATATATATACACACATTATATATGTATATATATAATGTGTATATATATATATATATATATACATTATATATATATATGTATACATTATACATTATATTGTAGTATATATATATAGCCTATATATATATATGTATGCCTTTCTTTGCACCGGAGCTCTAAACAAAGAGGATTAGCCGAACCGTCTTGCCAAAGCGCACCTCAACACAATGAGGACACAAACCCGCCACATTGTTCTCCCCTCTGACGAGTTACATCTGTGGCATTTACATCCCAAGCTCAAGCCAGTGGCAATCCTGCACTGGCTTGAATAAAGGTCAGCGGATGTTGTTTTTTGTTTTAATCATCGTTATTGGAGAAACATCCCAATTGATTAGAATGTGGGACTGAAAAAATTATGTCCTGCCAACAGACTACTTTCTCTAAACATTCAGTAACGCTGCAGAATCCACTGGATGCATTCAATGTTTTATTTTTATTCTATTCTCCTTGCGTACCTACACACTGAAATTTCCACAGTTATCTTCTGAAAATGGGTTCAGGTGAGTCAGGATGGAGGGCGTTTGACAGTTTCTCTGGTGACTCTGAGTGAAGACTGAAACTCTGTCAGCTTAGAGCTTTCAGTGTAGCTCTGCTGAGGAGTAACTCTATTCAGCTCTTTTGAAGCCACTAACAGGTTTTCTACCAGTATTGACCTTTATTTAGTACTTTTCATCTTTCCACCAAGTCTGACCAGCTGCCATGTCATACTGGTAAAAATAATCAGTCCGACACCATGATGTCAGGTCAAGTTTACTTGTAAGGCCAACTTCAGCAACAAGGCAGTTATGTCAGTATCTAAGTTTTCTGGAAGTCTGTTCCAGATCTGTGGTGCATAGAAGCTGAATGCTGCTTCTCCTCGTTTGGTTCTGGTTCTGGGGATGCAGAGCAGAACAGGAACCAGAAGACCTGAAGGGTCTGGAAGGCTGGTACAGCAACAGGAGATCCTTAATGTATTGTGGTACTAAGCCATTCAGTGATTTATAAACTAACAACAGTATTTTGAAGTCTATTCTCTGAGCTACAGGGAGCCAGTGTAGGGACTTTAGAACTGGTGTTATGTGCTCTATCTTCCTGGTTTTAGTCAGAACAGCAGCAGTGTTCTGGATGTGAAGACACTGCTGCAGTAATCAATGCAACTAAAGATAAAAGCATGGATGAGTTTCTCTAGATCTTGACCTCTATTCCTGGAAATGTTTCTTCAGGTGACAGAAGGCCGACTTTGTAACCGTCTTTATGTGGCTCTGAAGGTTCAGGTCCATCACTAGGCCCAGATTTCAAACCTGATCTCTAATTTCTAGCTTTTTTAGCTGAAGATGTGTACTGACTCTAGACCAAACATAACTTCAGTTTTGTTTCTTGGGATTTTCAATTGCTGATTATGTGAAGTGTTATTCATGCAGTTCTGAAGTGCGTGAATTACATGTTCTGCCAACAACTTCACCCACCTGTGCAGCAAGTTTGTCATAATTTATTTTCGTTTCCCAAACCCCCATCACTGATGATTACGTCTCCATTCTAGATTTGGCTTTTAATTAAGCCCGGCCTGTGAAGATTGCTTTGTAGATTGATTTCCTGTGTTTATCTCTGCTCTGTCAATAAACTGTTTTCCTCTCATTGCTGGTCTCACTTGGCATTTCTGTGTTTAAGCTTTGTTTAATAATGAATTAACACAATTGACTACAAAACAAAATATTTAATATTTGATAAATATTATTAAATATATACGCACAAACAGTGTATTAGAGCCATTGTAGATAGAAAAAACATAAGTAAATTTCTCACAAAGTAAAACTCAGAAATTTTTTGATTAATTTCAGAAATTTTCTTTTTTTTAAAGTCAAACATTTTTGACTTTGGAAACTCAGAAAATGTCCAAATTTCCAAAAATTGAAAATGTATGACGTTTGGAAAATTTCTGAGATTAATCTCAAAATTTCTGAATTCTTTGCACATTTTCAACTTTTATAGAAAGTTTGTGGGATTAATTTAAATTATGTTTTTTTTTTGTAGTGGAAATGTACTTTTTTCTTCTTTTTTTGTCTGCAATGGCCCTAATATGTTGCCATACATATACTTTTACAAAAAGCCAAAATATGTTGTCTCATTCACTCCACTGATTTCTTAAACTTTACATCAGTATCTCACAGCTGATTTCATGTTGTGTATTTGTAAAACTGCATTCTTTTTGATAACTTTTTGTTTAGACTTAACCAACAACATTTTAAAGAAATTATGCATTTTACTCAAATCATCTTTGATGTTTAGAAGTTAAAAGAATGTTTGCACTCACTTGTTTTGAGGAGAGAACATGTAGACAGACCAGTCCTCTCTAGTCTCACACCAGTCTGGCTTGTAAACCTCCATCATTTTCTGGATACGGAAGCACCAACTCTTTAACGAAAACAGAAAAGGGTTTTAGTCAGAATCTGGTATAATGGTAGAAATAAAAGGTGTGCAAAGTTGTAAATTTCCTGAAAGCAAATAGAAAAAATGATAACATTGTATTGTTCAATATATTGTTTAGTTATTTACACGTAGACGATGTACAACATTTCTTTAACCTTTTAAGACGGGACATTATGGCAAGAAAATGCTCATTTCCACCTGCAGTTTTTGGACAGGTTGATGTAATCAAGTATGATTTAACAGATTATGAACTGGTGAAAATCCATCTAATAATTAATTACAGACATGTCATTATTCAGATCTCACTAAAACCCAAGCAAACCAAACAACAAACCAACAGGAAAAGAATAAAACCATTTCTTTGCCTTCATCAATAATGAGAACAAATATGCGTGTTTAATAGCTATATTATTGTCAAACATGCAAACATGAACAACTAGACATATAAAATTCACATTTAGGTGCCGATGTAGAAGGGTATTGTACTGCTCAGAATCTAATAATGGAGCTTGTCCACTCACATAGTCTGTTTCTTCGTCTAGATCTGCTCTGTCCTTGCGTGCGTTGACCTGAGGGAAGACATTGGTCATCAGATGGTTGTGGTGACCCGACGCCTTGCCGTTGCAGTCACGGTGGTCCGCTCCCAGACCGCTGCCGGCTCCCGAGCCCCCCGTGAGCGAGCCCGCCGCCCCGGACCCGCTCTTTCTCACGTGGTCAGGGATCTGAACGGGCGGCGGTGCCGGAGCTTGTCCGCCAGTCCGGAGCAATTCCGGGAGTTCCAGGGAAAGAGCCCGCCGATCCCGTCTGCCTCCGAAATGTCTGGAGAGGAACATCGGGGGCGGCAGGGGATGATGGGAGTGATGCGAGTGGAGAGAGTGCGAGAGAAGGGATTCCTGCTCCGAAGCATGGTGGTAGGAGTAGGGGGAGCGGGTGCTGCGCACACGCAGGCTGCCGCCAACAGGGGGCGCCCCACTGAACCCGTAGGTCCTCCTACCAAGGCTGTTGGAGCTGGACCTGAGGAGCAGAAGATGAAAAGCATGGCCAACTTATGAAATGCTAATGTAAAAGAAATCGACAATCTTCTGTATGTTTGCTGCAGTTAACGGCAAAAACCACAGCAGAAACACGAATCACGCATATGGACAGTTCAGGTTTCATATTAAGAATTTATTAAAACAAAAATGTTAAATAAACAGCTAATAATTGTCTACCTGCGACTCCATCCAGACTGTGGAGGAAAAGGTCGCCCCCAGTTGTGGTAGTTGGAACTGCGGCCATGGCGCTGAAACGGAAACACAAACAGTAAAAAGTACACTCATCTGAAAAGAGTCAAGGTTTCACTAAGGAGGTACACTGTAACTTGCAACATTGTACATAATTGAAAAAATGAGTGAATATAACTTGGCTTTGATCAAGTCCAGAGAAACTTTAAGCGTATTGAGTTACAGTGTTGACTTTAATCGAATAAGTTGACTGGATTTGACTTATGTTGTTTTAGTTATAATAAGCACTTGATTTAAATAAGTTAAGGGCCTTTAGAGGTAAAAACATTTTAAAAATTACATTACTTTTAATTAACCAAGTTAAGAAAGAAAGTAGCTTTGTTTTTTTTTTACAAGTTAACAATGTGACTTCAGAAAGCTTTGGGATTTATTTATATATACAATTGGTGCAGTTGAAGTAATTACACACATAATTGATGCTCAGATTTATTAAGTTAGCTTAATAAGTTAGCATAGTAAAACTGTAACAAGTTAATGTTATGTTTTAACACTGCATTAACGGAGCCTGTTTTATCCACTACATACTATTCAGTATATGACACGAAGCGCTACGATCAACCATCATTTAATATATAACAGCTATTTACACATAAGACCAGGTTAGCTTAGATAGTTTTTTTTTCACCTAACTAAATAAAATCACAAATTAAAGACTGCTTTTTTAAATTTACTTGTGTTATGTTTAAATAAGTTTACCATTTGTTCGATGATCTGAAATGAAAGCGACAGAAAAAAGAAAAAAAATGAAGCTGAAACAAAAAATAAGTACGAGAGCAAACACAAAGCCTAATGTTCAAAGTTTAGTACTTCAGCATAAAGTATCACGTTTTATGTACATCTAATTAACTTTTGGTAGCACTTTCTGTAATCGTGAACAGTAAGTCAAGGTATTTCAACCCCCGACTTGCACCAGATTTCAGTTCCCCATCAACAACAAAAAGAAAATCATTTTGATTCAGCCTCTATCAAACGCAGAAGCAACCCGTTAAAAAGAGTGACACCGATCGTATCACAGCGCTGCATCCAACCCGTCCTATCAACACCCAAACAGATAAGCAGCAGAACAACAACAACAACAAAGCAGAGCAGAGCAGAGCACCACTAACTGGATCTGATTCACACACCCTGCAGTGCTTTTTCATCAAAGCGCTGGCTAAATGAGCGCTGACAAAACTTCAGCCAGAACAAGAAATAAAAGTTCTTCATGAACACGTCCTCTTGAATGCCTGTCATCCAATTGTTTCCAGCACCAGGTTCTACGACTGCTCCCTTGTTATAGAAAAAAACCCCTCAAAGGTATCAAAGTGAGGAGGATCTTATGCACACATTGAGTTTAGCATCATAACCACTGAGGTACGAGCGCCGCCGCATTTCATTATCTCACCCATTACTGTGTTTTCACTTCTCTACGTCTCCCTCCTGGAGTTGCCATCATATATTTATACATGTGTATGTACTTCATAAGGCTTCAGTTCAGTTTACAAAAGGAAAAAAAGAAAGAAAAGAAAGTATTTTGTACATGTGCATTAAGCACTGGGTGCGTGCGGCTTACCCGAGGCAATTATGTGATTTTAATGAGGAGGCTGAAACCGCACCAGAGCTGTAATGAATAGAATATACATCAAAGCGCATCAAACTCGATTCACTTGATCAAATCTAAAATCCCTCCCACACAGACATAGATGGCAGTGTTAAGAAATTAATCATACAACAATGTGCACCTGTTACAAAATCGTTTTTTTTTTGTGTGTGTGTGTGCTGATATAGCAACAAATTCCTCCTCCTGTATTCAATCGTCGCAGTGGTGCCATAGCAACAGCAAACACACGCCTCAGTGAAATTATGACACAGAGTTTAAAAACAGCTAATGTGACATAAACTGCATGTTCAGTGTGGCTCTGTGGGGATGACAGGGCGATGAAGTACCAGAGAAAGGGAGCGTCTCTCCAGGCTGCTCCGCCCGAGGCTCATCAAGCTGCTCTTCCTCGACTCGTTGGTGAAGCTGCGCTTCTCCGAGGAGTAGGACCCCCTGGAGCCCGACAGGGCCCCGAGCTCCAGGTGACCGTTTGGTGTCAGAGTACAAATCCTTGGATCTAGAGATGAGTGAGGAGAAAAAATAAAATAAAAGTAAAGCTTTGTTTTCCTTTTTGTGCTACAGTTTTCCATTCCACGCCTGATGGTCAAGTAGATTAAGTTCGATCGGGGATCAAAATCAGAACATTTGCCATGGGATGCACCGATTTATCGGCGGCGATTTCCTTAATTTTGGGAGATTGGTGACTGGTCGCTTAAATGTTAAGCGAATCTTTTCTTTCTACCGTAGCAAAGATTTTTAGACCTTTTAACTAAAAATCAACCACTGTCGTCTTCTGCTCATGAGGAGACCATGAGAGCAGAGGAGGCCGGTCATGTCTGCAAACATTTCGGTTAGCCAAAATCACCTCACTGTTGCCAAATCAGTGACTTTCTTACAAGGCTTTATAACAAGATTTCAGGCAAACGATATTTGGACTGGCAACAACAATGGAGTATGGTCAGATTTCAGTGGTTGTAGGATTTCTCGTTTATCTTTGGTAAAAGACTAAGAGCCATTTCTGCTGCTAGACTCGCTATTTGTTTTGGTTGCATTTACCCAAAATGCCCTGCGCTGTAGTCCGCTTCCTGTTTTTGGAGCGCACCAGAGTTCACTTTAACCGAACTTTGACTTAGGACTTTATCCAGACAGGAGTTTGCTTTTTTGTCAGAGTTCGAATATGAATACACAAACGAACTGAACTTTCCAGGTAAGTTTGATTAAAAACAAACAAAAAAAAAAAATCTGTGGCTCTCTTATTAGAAACAAAGACTAGTAGAAATTCACATTTTGTCTTGTCTGTCTTTAATTGTAGTGTAGAATATTTCTTTGGAGTTCAAGTCTTTGTGAGGAATTTATAAAAAAGTCAAATATAGTTTCAGGATAAAAACATATCTAAAATATCCTCAATACAGAAACCGAGTTCAGTTAGTCACAGAAAGAATCACACTTCACATAAACAGATCTGTCAAGAAGAAAAAAGGGAAAACAATAGCTGTGTGTTTTGCTTATGTAAGTGGAAAGTGTGGACTGTTGTTGTTTTGGTTGTTAAGAAATAAGCTGAAGCTTTTTACACCGCAAAGATCACATCTGAAGTGATGCTGGCGTTCCCTCGGCTCCAGGCTGAAACGGTTTGCTGGGAGATCAAATCAAAGATAAAAATGTATTTCATCTTGTAAAACTGCTGAATGAACCCTCCGAGCACAAACTCTGGGCAACAAACTTCTATAATGTACTCAATCTGGACTCAGAGCGAGAGAGCGTAACAAAAGATTGTGAACTGGAAGGAAAATAATGCGTCGTTTTCAAGATTTGCTATAAATTGAAAGCTGGAAAGTGTGGCATGACGCATGTGTTTTATTTTCAACATTTATTTTTTTTTTTTTAACCCCAATTTCAGGGTGAAGTGACATTCATCTAACAGTTTAATGGTAAATATTTTGGTTACATGCTTTTGCATTTCCGTTGGTTAAGATTACTTTTGCACTGTGTGCAATATAAACAAGATGATGCACAAAATGAAATAAAGACGTTAAAATTGAACTGATATAATTAATATAATTAATGTCTCACTTATTTTAGGTTAGGATTTTAAATATTTTTTTTCTATCTCCATCACTTTATCCCGTGTCAAGTAGAGATGCGCCAGTCCGATAATATCGGACCTGATTTTAAAAATAGATACTAGATTGTGTATCATGACAATGTGCCCAATCCATAGGGGCAGATCTATTCAGTCTAATTCTATGCTTTATGCTCTGAATTATATCATTATTTATTTTACATGATATTTCGAATTTCTGATTGCGCTTGCAAAGGTTTGTTGCTGTAATTTTTTTTATTTTTCTTACATTTTTTGACCAAGATTGTGAAGCTATTAGTGTATTCAAGTGTGCTGTACTGGTGCAGGGTTAAAAAATAAATGAGTTATTCAGTACATTTGTGTCTGTGTTTAAAAAAACAAACATTTTAAATCAATCCGGCAATGTTTTTCAGTGTCAGAGCAGTATAAGCCGATACTAAACCTCAGATATCAGTACAGGAATTGAAAAATAAAAAGGCACATTTGTGAAATATCTTGAAATATATCAAAATCCATCCACTTTATTTGACTTTTTCTTAGATATTTTGATTTTTTTAGGGCTTGTAGCTGAGATTACTGAACCAAAGAATAACAAGGAACAAAATATCTCCAGCAGAAACGAGCCAGCGCTTTAACTGCGAGGCGAGTGAACTCACCAGACAGCTTAATGGAGTCTCGTTTCTCACTCTCATCATAGTTGGAGGACGAGTGGTCGTCGTCGGAGTAGGAGCGATTCGCATCGCCCTGCAGGCGGAGAAACAAACCAGGCGCGTGAAACATTAGGCTCACAGGGCGCTCTTCAACAACACCGACACATGCCGCATCTTTTCTTTTTAAAAATCTTCTTTTTTAGAAGTTTTAGCTTCACATCTTAGTGTTTTAAAAAGCACAAAAAAAAAAAAAACATACACATTTTTTGTGTTTCCGAACGTCATCTGTATTTAAATCATTACAGATTTACTATAAAAGTAGAAAAATCACTGCTGGACAAGGGCGATGATCTAAAAGGCTCAATATGAAGTTCTTTCTGAAGATCGAATCAGTAAATGCTTAAAACCACTTACACATCATTCAACAGAGTCTCACAGGTTTGTTTAAGACCTACGGGGATTTTCCTACAGCTGTTACGACAGTAAATTGGCTCAATAGTCCCTGATGTGTGTGTGTGTGTGTGTATGTGTGTGGCAGCAGAAGCTACAGAGCGGATGAAGGCGATGAAGGTGAGAGATTCTGAGGGGGGATGGATGTGAAAAAAAGGAGAGAAACATCCCGGAAGACTGATGGCTGCTGTTGACGTGTGTCAGCACGTTCACAGCCTTATAGAGTGGATACGGTAATTCACTGATCAACGTTTAAAAAGCTGACTGTGATATTAAACTAATCTTTCTGAATTCAATCATTTTTGACATTAGCTTGACAGTTAATGGCAGCATCGTTGACCAAGTGAGAGGGATGGCTCAGAAATGCTAAAGCACCAAAATAAAGTCTGAACATCTACTAACCAAGTTAACTAAAACTAATGAAATAGCAAAAACCCACAAGGAGAAAACATGTTTGTTTCCTGAAATAATTAACAGAGGAACTGTAACTGGAAGTAAATTGTACGTTTACAAAACTAAATAAAACCTACTGAAATAAAAGACATTATGTCATCACTGTTAGATTACTTGAAAATTGTCTCAAAACAAAAATATATTGTTAATCACAATAAGTTCTGGGATAATTTGTTACAGTAACACTACACTGAACATATATGCAAATATGTTTTTTTTCCCTTTAATGGTCAAATGAGCATGTTTTATGTTCTGAAGAATAATATTTTAGGTTTTCACAAGACATAAGCTTTGATCATTAAAATGAATAGAAACTAAACTATGTGCAATGAGTCTAAATGTTACATGACTTAAATGTTTAACTGACTAACCGGCATGAATTGTTCAAGTTTTGACATTCTGATGAATCAAGATGCACCTAAATTTACAAAATCCAGGTCGTATCAAAATCATGTTATTTAGTGTGTTGATTTCCCTTTTTTATTTTATTTATTTATTTTTTATATATTAATTATGCCAGAAGCTGCTGTGTGTTGTCTGTTTGTACTTTTCTAATTGAAAGCTGGATGCAACAATCTTACACATTGTCCAGATAGTTTTCATTTTTACACCAAAGCAGACGAACCTGCAGATTAAAAAGTGCTGAGCTGCATTTTACATGCAGCCGTGTTCATGTAAACGCGTTAGATGTTGATGTGAGACGTTATGCAGCCTGTTCGGACAGCTGCATCGATTGCATCTGAATTGGATCCGCCTCGTCAAACGTGGCGTCATGTAAATCACAAACGCGGAGCTCAATTTAGCTCTGAATGTCGCTGCCAAAGGTCACAGTGTAAACGCCCTCGACCTGCGCAGACAGATGGACGTCAGCTTCCAACTGGAGACGAGAGCCTGCTGAGGATGCAAGGATGGAGGGGCTGAAACATGGACAGACAATACAAGTTTGGAGTTTTTGCTCTAGTAAATTGCTTTGGGATGTCACATTTTAAATTTCATGTTGTTTTGTACATGTATTGCGAGATGGGCAAAAAAAAAGACATGCAGTGTGTTACGCGATTGCAAAACAGAGATCATCACAAAACCGTTGAGAGAAGCAAGAATAAATAACTCCTGAAATTTGTTATGCATGTTATTAGTGTGGTTGTGTCTGGTTTCTTTTTTCATCATTTTTCATTTCTTTATTGTTATTTGTTGTCTTGGAAATGTTAAACAAATGATATTAAAAGCTTAGTCCAGAAAGCCTAACCTACAAGCAAGTCATACAGTTCTAGACATAAATTTGTAAACGTCAAGAATGTCTTAATTTTTAAAATTATTTATTTGGACTCTTTTGCTTTGGGCGGAATAAAAATACAATGTTTACATACTTTTTGTTTTTAAGTGGTAAAATGTGGAATTTGGTCAAGTTGCAGAGAAAACCACACTTTTTCTTTTTTTTCTTTTTTTTACTGTTATAAAGAAACTTCTGACCCATTTCTGGTTGAATTTTGGTTCAGTGTTTATTTTGACCAGATTTGAAGTTGCAGAAAACCACCAGGCTTTTTGTTAGGCAGCATTATTCATTCCAAGATCAAATTTGGTCTACGTTTATATTCATGTGTCCATCTAGCTGCTTATTTGAGGTGAAGTTGGAGGCATTAATATTTCCCCCTAATTTGTGCGGTGCACCAGTCAGACCCTAAGAATACAAAATACAGTTCAAATAAATAAAAGCCCCAAAATAATATTTTGTGGGTTTTTTTTCCCTTTATAACAGCTTCTGGTCATAATTTACCTCCGCCTGAAACCCTTCAACCAAAATGGCCACCAGCAGGTTGAAGAGGACGTAGTTTCCAAAGGTCATGAGCGCCACGAAGTAAAGAGCAGCAAGCGGCGAGGTGGCTGCCATGCCGTTGTATAACACGGCGTTCCAATCCTCCTGGGTCAGAATCTTAGAGAAACGCAAAGGAAACCAAAAAGAAACTTAACTAAAGCTTTGCACACACACCTCAGCACAAGTTGGTGACTGTTTACCATCACTAGGATGGATATTAATCAGCACAATAACTCCCAGCAGCTGCGCATGAAACTGTTGAACTCCAGAGCTCCTTCAGTGACAGACTGCTGCATCCCCGGTGCACAAAGCAGCGTTACAGCAGATCCTTCCTCCCAGCAGCTGTCACACTCCCAACAAACTCATAGTTCTACCAATAATTAAAGCTAAACGTACTTCCATGAAAATGTGTAGATTTGTTATCAAAAAAACTCATTGGCCCCTTTGCTCTAATACTTTAGATCATAAACTCTGACAGGTCGACTACCTGGAAAACGGTGACGATAGCCCAGAGCAGGGAGTCAAAGTTCTTCCTGTCTGGGACTGTATCCCCCGTTTCTGTCTTCAGACTGAATTTACAGCCAAAGATGTGCATCCCGAGGATACTGCAACACAAAAAGAGCCACAATGAGAACACACTGGCTAAGGGATATAATCGCAATTTTCTTTAAGTTACAGTCTGCAGAGCATGTCATTTCCTCATTTTGTTAAAACAAATTATTGTTTTTTTTTTCTTTGTTTACACTGATTAGAAGGTTGAATGCAAAAACTAAAAAGCTTCTGTTTTTCTTTTCAAACAAACTCACCGAGTGGTTAAAAAGAATCAAGTGGATCCCTTCATGTGCAAACTTATTTAAACACTGCTTTTTATTGTATCCTAAGTATGTGAAGATGCAAGCCTTCACGTGGTAATCAAAACCAGACAGCACCACCATCACAGAAATAGTTTTTAATTAATATACAATATGTTACACTTTGTGGACTCCTAAATATAGATACAGATTTATGGGTTGGCTTTAGATTTTATTTTTCACCGATCAGTTAAAGCAAATTGACCTTTGGAGGACAACAAAGTTCATCTGATCTGATTTAAAAGAAAATTGACTTGAGTTGAATGATTCAAGGTCAGAGCTAGACGATGATTATTACCTTTTGCCCCGCAGTACTTAAACATTATTTTATGAATTCCAACATATTCATGAATATATATACGAGTGGAGTTTTACAACATCCCTCCAAATCCTTAGGGCTCTGTGTATGAAGTTCTATGAAGACCTTCAATTGTATTTATTTGGTATTTTGAACCTTAGGTTAATTGCTGCTGAACAGTATTGGGATTCCATAAACTTCAATGGAAATTTTAAGATAAAAAGAATTGAAAAAGACATAACATATACTTTAAATCACTAATAGAGCAGACAAGAACCAAGAAAAACATACAGATATACAGATGTAGACTCTATTACCTTTAAATATTTATAACCAAGGACATACATTTCTTGACCAAAACACATGTTTAAGGAAAAGGAAAAAACAAAAAAATATATACGCATTTCTGCTTTTATTATTAATTATGTCAGCTTTGGTCTTCCATATTCTGATGCCTGTGATGATTAATCAAGTCAATACAACAAGAAATATGAGCAAAAAACAGTTGCAATATAACTGACAGTGCATGCACAGGTAGGCATATTAGCATTTTCAACACAACCATAAGTACTGCATATTTAATTCAAAGTCTTCTAAAACACAACATATTTTTATGAGGATGTGTTTCAAGTTTGTGACGCCAAAACCTTAAAAACAAATCAGCTCTGTGTTGCAGAGCATCACCTCACCTGAAGATGAAGATAAAGAGCATGAGCAGCATGCAGAAGGTGGCCACGTTGTCCATGGTCTTCATGAGGACAACCAGCTGTCTCCTAAGAGCCGGCATGAACCTGACCAGCTTCAGCACGCGCAGCAGCCGGAACGTCCGGAGCACCGACAGGCCGCCGTCCGACTGGCCGACGATCTCACAAACGCTGCAACGAGACGCAGGAAGGAGGAAGATGACCGACATGTCAGAGAACCAAAACACAGGCTCATGTTTCAATTTAAAACAGAGAATCCGTTTTAAATCCCTTGACAGTCACCCTCAAAACACTTACATGTAGGACAATGTGTCCATAAGGACACTGGGGACACCATGGCAGCTAAGGGGTTAATTAGAAAAACCTCATATATTCTCCAAAGTGCATTTCTGAAGTATTGGATTTATTTCCCTCCCGCATTCATTATATTTTTATACGTTTCAAACACTGGATGTGTCACATAACTTGGACTTCTGGTGTTTCTGCGTCTCTGGACATACTTTATGTTGACAGAGAGTTTTTCTCTCGGACTAAACCAACCAGCTATCAAAGGGTCTGCTAAGCACATCAAAATACTCTCTCCCTTGAACCGCTCAGGACTGAATGGAGGCACTTCCATAGAGTGGCTTTTCTCTCAATGGCCACGGACATTCAGGAAGATGAAGACGGGAAGAAAAAAAAATGGTCGAGAAGCACGGGATTAGAAGACAGACGCAGAAACGTTCAATCAACCTGCATCTTTCTGTGATGGGTTGCACATTTGATCTTTTTTCAGTTTTACATGCTTTGATGTGTATTTGATCTGAGGTTTCTAATGGGGATCACAGACAAAGACTTCTAACCATATGAACTAGAGGGGAAAAAAAACCCCGCACAAGCAGATCAAAGCCACAGCCATTCACAGAAAGCTCCAGGCACACAACAAAAGACAAAACATGTTCCTGTTGCTGCCTGACACGTTGGCATCGCGATCCGTACAGGTGGTGCATTTGTACCGGGCAGCGTGTGTTTGACACTTTGACAAAACTGGGATGATTTAATAGAACCACCTCTACTGAGTAACAAAAGGAAGGAAGAGAGAAAGAGAGAAAGAGAAACAGACAGAACTACAGAAAGAAAATAAACAAAGGAAACAGAAGGATGGGAAAAAGACAGAAAGAAAAAAGAAAGAAAGAAAGAAAGAAAGAAAGAAAGAAAGAAAGAAAGAAAGAAAGAAAGAAAGAAAGAAAGAACAAAAGACAAGGACAGAGAGAAAGAGAAAAAAGAAAGACGAAGAAAGAATGGAAGTAAAAAAGATGGAAGAAAGAAAAAATAGACAGAAAAATGGAAGGAAAGACAAAGACAGAAGAAAAGGACAGACCAACATAATGACAGAAAGAAAAAGAGAGAAAGAACAAAAGACAAAAACAGAAAAAGAAAACCAAAAAGAAGAAACAAAAGTCAGAAAGATAAAGAAAAAAGTAATGAAGACAGAAAGGAAAAAAGAATGAAGCACAGAAAGATGGAAAGAAAGAGAAAGAAAGAAAAAAGAAATATAAGAAAAGGAAAGACAGAAAAAGAAAGAAAAAATTAAGAAAGAATGAACTTGAAAAAAGAAAAATGAACAGAGAAAAAAGACAGACTGACACGACAAAAAGAAAGAACAAAAGACATAGAGAAAGAGAAAACCAGAAAGAAGAAACAAAAAAGAAAGTAAGAAAGATTAAGAAAAAAGAAGGAAAGAAAATATGAAAGAGACAGAAGAGAGAAAAAAAATCAAGATAAAGGAAAATTCAAAGACAGAAAGTTGGAAACAGAACGACAGTAAGAAACACGACTTAACTGCACTTGTTCCTGCTTGTAACACATTAAATTTGAATTAAACTAACATCATGAGCATAATGCACCAATTTACCTCATTATGACACGTCTGCCCTTTAAGAGCCTCAGCCTGTCGTTGATGAGCGCAAGTGTGAGGACTGAGGTCCTTTTGTTTGTACCTTATGATGACGATGATGCCATCAAACACGTTGTAGGGGTTCCTCAAGTAGTTGAAGGAGCCGAAAGCGGTGAGCTTCAGGACCATCTCCATGGAGAACATGCTGGTGAAAACGATGTTGCAGATCTCCAGCACGTTGGTGAGCTGCTCCGGCTGACCGCCAGAGGACGCGGAATCAGAAATTAGAAAGAAAAAAACAGAGAGATGAGGATTAAAACTAAAGATAATGCAGCAAATTGCAACAAATGAAACTAATCAAATATGTTAAATGAAGCTCTTGCAGCTACAGGAATGTTAGACTAAATGTGTGTTAGACTATTTTTCATAATTCATTCTTTTATATCTGCAGCAGTTTGGTTACGGCTGGCATGAAGTTTTAAGCTCTTTATTGTGTCAAACTTACCATATTTTGTCCTGACTGTACAGTATTTCATTCTTTATTCTGTTTTTATATATTCTATGCTTGTGTGAGTGTATTTGCTGTTATTACCTGTCACTTTGCTGCTGTTGCACAGACAATTCCCAACTATGAAACAATAAAGGACATTTTATTCTGTTCTTTTAGATACATCCATGTGCATATCTGTTTGTAGTGTTATACAGTGCATGTGTGTATGCGCGTGTGCGTGTGTGTGTGTGTGTTTGCTGGCTGGTCTGAGTTTCTCAGTAACTGGTGATTTCCTGCAAATTTTAAGCAAAACCATGTCTTGGTTTGCAGAGCAGTAGGAACCGACTCCAGGTGCCACTTCTGTGCACTGAAAAAAAAAAGAGCAGCAGTTCTGTGGATGAGAAAACTACATTGACGACAGAGGTCAGAGGAATATATGAAAAGTGGCTTGAAATTATAGAAAGGCAAAAGTAGGTCAAAGTTGCTGCCAAAGTTTGCAGAAAACCATCTATGAATCCACACCTGGCGCTACTCCTGGGTGTGGGGCAAAAACTTGACCCAAGCATTTGAAGTCCACCGTGATTGGTCAGTCTTGGCAGATGATCCCAAAATATCAATAAAATTCATCCATTTTCTTTACACCCTTGTCCCCATTGGGGTCAGGAGGGGTGCTGCTGCCTATCTCCAGCAAGACATTTCAGGCGAGAGGCGAGGTCACCCTGGACAGGTCGCCAGTCCATCGCAGGGCAACACAGAGACAGACAGGACAAACAACTATGCACACACACACTCACCTAAGGAGAATTCAGAGAGACCAGTTAATCTGACAGTCATGATTTTGACTGTGTGAGGATGAGAGAACCCACCATGCACAGGGTTAGGGGGCAGGGTAGGGTAGAACATGCAAACTCCATGCAGAAAGACCTGAGGCTGGGAATCGAACCCATGACCTTCTTGCTATAAGGCAATGGCTCTAACAACTGCCCCACCGTGCAGCCCTCAATTAAATCCAATTTAATGTATTTACATAGTGCCGATTCACAACTTATGTCATCTTGGGGCAAAAAAAAAAAAAAAAAGGGACATTCAGTTCGTTTATACAGCCAGGTCACGTTCAGTTTCTCACTTAAAGTGGTAGTTAAAAAAAAAAAAAAAAAGTTTTCCATCCAAGGAAACCCAGCAGATTGCTTCACGTCACTCACACTCAGCAATCACTCCTCCTGGATGAGCGCAGAGAGGCAGTGGGCAATCGATTATTTTGAGTCATTAATGCTGTAGCAAAACTTCAAACTGAGGACGTGTAACTGAATTTAATTCAGTTTGGTCTGGAGACCGCTCCCACAGCAGGAAGTGGACTACACTGCAAAGCATTCTGGGTGTGATTAGCGCTAGCAGGAGAAATGGCTCCTGGTCTTTTACCAAAGACAACAGAGAAATCCTACAACCCTTGAAATCTGGTACTCAGCACAGCGCCGCCACAGGCGAGGGGGGGAACAGGTTTTTCTAAGGGTTTGGTTTGTTTGACAAAATATTTAACAAATGTTGTGATTCTGGATCCCAAACGAACCAAGTCTACCGGACCATGAGGTGTGAAAACACCCTTAGATTCAACAAATGGTATTTAGTGTGTTTGTTATATTTCTTGATGCAACTTACAAAATATGTTTAAGGTTGGCTGAACAGATTCAACTGTAATCATGTTTATGTTTCTTTATGCTTTATTAATGCTAATAGTAAAGTACAGTCGTTCATCCAGCGGCCCGTCGTGTTTGAGTTAAAAAATGTTTAAAGTTTAATGTTTAAATTTGATAATATCACTTGATAAGTATGTGTTATTGAGAGATTGGAAGATTAATAAATGAACACCAGCTATAAACTCTCAAAAATTACTGCTTTTGCTTCTGATACTTCTACTGCTATTGTCTTCACTCCGTCTCTCTTCCTGCTCTACTTCAGCTCGCTGTGGAACGTCTGTTGCTGCAGACGTCAGATAAATGTAATTCTTGCAGATTTGGCAGCGTTTTCCTTCAGGTTTTTCACTCTTTTTTTGCAATACCTTCCTGCACTACCTTTCATTCATCATTTGCATAGCAGTGGAGATGACAGCACTGCATGAAATCAGCTTGGATTCAACAACTGGTAGCGGAGGAAGAACATAAAGAAGAAGATAATTCCTAAAGCAACATAAGTGTAACTCCTCGGCTTTTTTTTTTTAACAAGTTTTAGCAAGATTTAGCAGTGATTGTTTCTCAGTGGTTATAATGAACTGTGCATATCCTTGAAAAAAACAAAAAAACAAACAAAAAAAACCGGAAAAGCTTCCAGACTTCCTCGCCAATCAAGCTCCGCAAAAACTATTGGGGAACAAAACCATCCGAAGTGATGAACAGCATACAGTCATTCTCTTACACCCAATAACAACCTATTATCTCAAGTTAACGAATCTGGCATGTATTCAAACTGAGGGACAAACCAGCGTACTTGGAGAAATCCAAGAATACACAAAAAAGAAACCCAGCTCTGAATCAAAAACTGTTAAAACCTGCATTTAAACTCGGCAACTTGTTGCTGTTGGGCAACCGCTCTAAGCACTTCCACTGCGTTGTCTCATAAATAATAAAGTGCGACCAGAAAAACCTCGTCTAATGGTATACGTGCTGGAAATTATGCAACCTTTCTTCCCCAAGCGGCTGTGGCCTCAGCCACAGGACTTTGGGGAACCACATGTTTTTTTTTTTTTTGTTTTTTTGTTTTTTTTCCAGAACAGGTGAGAACGAGATCACAGTCACAACAACAGACACAGACTGTGATTCTGGTGTTTAACCATGTCGCGAAGGAACACTCCAGTTTCAGCTAGACAGGCAAACCCAGCTTTGTATTTCCTCCCCATTAACACAGCAAAGTCTCTCTGTCACTTCCCTTCTGTCTCGCTATTTTTAGCAGCAGCTAGGATGAGAGACGACCTACCACTGCGGCGGTGGCAGGCATGAGTGGGCGATGGTATAAAGAGAGAGAGAGAAAGGGAGAGAGAGAGAGAGAGAGAGAGAAATATTGATAGACATACAAAGAGTTCAAAAAAGCTGAACGACAGTAAAACATAGAAACCAGAGGGCGAAGAAAAAGCTGGAAAACATGCCACTGCATTGCTTTTATTACTGTCGGGCTTGGTGAACATAAACATTTTTGTTTTATTAATCTTGGTGAAATCATGTTCTTTAGGTTTTGGAAATAATCAGTAAGTCACATTCCACATTTCGCTTGGATCCCTACAAATTTACTTCCTTCTCAAAACTTCTACAAACATTACTCCATTCTGACAAAGTAACAACACACCACTTCATTCCCATATTCACTTCTTAACTCTATATTACAGTAGGGGTTGGAAGGTTTTCTCCTCTTTACTCTGAGTTGGAGAAATTTTAATTGGCACTGGAAAATGTTTTCCAAATCCACACTTAAAGCATTTGTTTTCTATTCTAAATAGCAAAAGTGTGCAGGTAAAAAAAAACAACAACTTTGCAACAGGAAATAGTTTATTTGAACATGTTCAGCAGGAAGTGCTCTTGTAATAACACAGCTAGTGTGGAAGTGAGTCAGAAGTAAGATAACTTGTTTCAACTTAACCTCAATATGAGGTTCAATGTAAAGTTTACTATAATTTTAGTTATAAATTATAGGAGTGAGGAAAATGAAGGTTAATATAACCTGATTTCATCATCATAACATTTAGTCATATTATCACTTTGATTTGTTCTGATAATATAACACAGCTCATGTAACTTTAGCCTGGTTATTACTTTTTGATGAATATGGAAAAAAGACTTCAAACA
>NW_006799971.1:3352658-3374295 GCF_000485575.1 Poecilia formosa
TATACATTTTTTTGGGGGAAAATACATTTATTTAGGAATAAACTAAATATGGAACAAGCGAATATCTCCATTTTGATGTATTTTAATGTTTTATATTCCTTGAGATTATAAGTTGTTTTTAAAATCAATTTGAATAAAATCTGAATTTTTTTCTGATTATAATCTTAAGGCTCACAAAGTAGGACCAAGATTTTTTTTCTCCAAATTAAACCAAAATTTTACATTCTGCCATTGCAATGTAAGTAAATAAAACATCTGAAATCCTGTTGTTGTGTTTAGTCTGCCAACGGAAGATCATTTTTGGCTTTGGGAACCTTGCAACATTTTCTCAAGATAGCTCAATTTGGAAGTCAATCCAAAAACTAAATACTAAAAATGTAAGTAGTACATCACAGTTCCTTGCACTAAGTTCATTTATCAGCTTTGGAGAGGGCCTGTATTCAATGAGACAAGTCTGGTACATTTTTGTGATCAAGAATAAATGTTCAGCATCACAGAAAATTATGTAGTAGCTATTCCAGGCCAATGGGCGGTGCTGTAGCACTGCAAGGCAACAATACAAATAACACAGAGTGGCACCATGTTTGTTGTATGTCAGAGTGAGCCACATGCAGAAGAGACAGAGCATCTTGCCACATGGTAACATTAAACCACCACTTTGTATCCACTCTGGAACTTCGTTTCAAAAATGATTATTTCTGGTCTCCCGAGATGCTGAATCTGTAAGGATGCACAGTCTAAGTGACAAAGAACTTTTACAGACACACCTGAACATGACCTTAAAATGTCAACTCCTTGTCTCATTAATAACTATACTAAAGCTCCAAGAAAAAAACAGATTGTCATATATGCCACCTTAGGTGTGTTATCAATTAATGCTTGTATTACCTGCTCGTGGTGCTCAATCCCCATGCTGATGGTGTTGATAAGGATGGCGATCATGATGCCTCGGTTAAAGTACTTGCTCTCTACGATGCCCCACAGCTTCTTCCTCGTGTCCTGCCAAAGTTCTTTGCATCCTTTCTTTGGGCTACATCCTATATGGTTCTCGGCACTTTTCAGGGGTTTTTTGTCCTCGTCTTTGGTTCCTTGTTTTTGCTTATCCTCACTGTTGGTTTTGTCCACTGCTTCCTCCTCTGTTTCATCGCCAGCGACACAGACGGCTCCCACTCCGTCTTTAAGTTCCAGTGCTGCAGCACACTGAGGACAACCGTCTACCTTCGAGGCAGCGGTCAGGGCTACAGGCTCAGCTGACGAGGCGTGAACTGGTTTATGATGATGAGGGCACGGATGACCTGGGAACAGAAAACGTTTGGAGGTCAGTGTATATCGTGTGCCTTATATCTACTGCTGTCTTTATCATGTTCTCAGCCACCTACCAGGCCTGGACACAAGCCTCGTCTCAAGTTCTCGCCTTCCATTGGCCTTCTTCTCCCTCTCATCCCCTCCTCGTCTTCCTCGCCCAACGCCCCGAAACCCACGGGGTTTACCTCGCAAACTGTTAAAAAAGGCAACTGTTTGCCTCCTGGCCTTGCGGAGGCAGTGGCAGACCAGCTGGAAGAGTTCTTCGTAGCAATCTCCCGGCTCGCTGGCCAACGTCGAAGAGGACGAGCAGCGAGCGCGCTGCTCCTGCATTAGCTGGTGCTCCCGCTGCTTGGTCTCTGAAAACTGGGTTGCGATGACCACAAGGCACAGGTTGATCATGAAGAAGGAACCGACCTGAGAGGGCGATAGGTGTGCAGAAAGTTTGGTTGAACAAATAAGTTTCCAAAGAGAGGCCTAAGACCAGATGAGGAAAGGAGCATTCAGCTTCTATGCACCACAAATCTGGAACAAACTTCCAGAAAACTGCAAAAAAACCTGCTGAAACACTTAGTGCCTTCAAATCTAGACTAAAAACCCACCTGTTTGGAGTCACCTTTGAATCATAACCGATGAAGAATTTAACAATTGCATTGTCTAAATGTAATGTGTCGATTGTTGATTTTATTTTCCATTACTTTGGTTTTTTGTTTTTATGATGTAAAGCACTTTGAAATGTCTTGTTGCTGGAATGTGCTACACAAATAAAAATTTGATTGATTTATTGATTGATTGAGTGAGTGAAGAGCAAGTGACAGCTTCCAAAGGCACCAAGGTCAGAAATCAAATCTGATTGGCTGGGTCAAGAACCAATAACCTCGGTTTCTTTAGCAACTGGATCAAGCTTAAGGAAAAGCGCAAAAAATATTCGTGGGCTTTACAACCTCATCAAAACTGGCTATCACACACCAAGGCTCCAATTTATAAATATATTTAAAAAAAAAGACTACTGGAATTTATTTAATTTACTTATCTCATTTGCAAACGGACATGGAGACCGTGGGAGAAAGTTAACGGGATGATCTAATGGCAGAGCATCTGAAAAAAAAAGACTAACATTTTTAGAGTTCTATACATTGAACATCTAGTTTTGACGTAGAAATAGAGTGGGGTAAAAAAAAAAAAAAAAAAACAACAGCAAGGTCATCCCAACCTGCAGGGGTCATTTTGAAAACCAGTGCAAGAAGCCAGGGAAACGATACATCTCTGAAGGTAGTGATCAATAACCCTGATCAGCCGATTCTGTTCTCTCCCTTTGCTGCGTTAATATGAGCAGGTGAGAGTGGACGTATGAGCGTGTCTATAAGGGCGCTGTGGGAAAGTGCTCCATGGGTAAAGCTCCTCTTCATCGATTCAAAGTATTGAGTTTTCATCAGACTCTCTGCTTTTTCAGATGATTTTACAAGACTTGTGGACAGAAAGCGCAATAATGGATCCCAGAACCCATTCAGCACATTCACTTACCCGTTGAAATATTTATACTCGCACTCTCTTGGTACACTGACAGGACAGACATAGATTTGTCTTACTATAGTCAGCTCTTTCAAAATAAACAAATCAAAGCTAGCATAGCGTAGCTGCTACAAAAAGCTGCTACCATGAGTGTCACAAGTCAACAGCTAACCGACTTCCGCTACGGCAGAGAGGCAAATAACTGCATGTAGATATTAGAAAGTTGTTCAAGTTGAATATAAGGGGACAAGTAATGAGGAGAAATGCTCAGCGGAACCCTGAAGAGAACGTTTTCTCCTCGTGTGAAAACAAAGTCGGCATTGTGGGTGTTAACAAGCTAGCCCACCACGATAGCTTAGAGGCTACAAAAGCTAGCATCATCGCTAAGATAAAGTAGGTACGTAGAAATGTCAAAAGAGAAGTTAGCAAAGCTTTCATACTGATTAAAGACTTTACACTCCAGAGAAGAGATGAATCAACAAATTCACTATAATGAACTCCAGAAAACAAAGTTCTGAAAAAGAGTCAAAACAGTTCAACATAATATTAGCTGAGGAATATGCAGACATATGAAACCAGGTTTTTGAAACTTTTCTTGCTTCATGCATCTTTATTTCTGACAGATTTGTCCATTTTTCAGCTGATTTAGACATTACATTAGTGCAAAGGATTTATCATGGCTACAATTTTTTCTACATCAACAAAACATTTAAATGTGGTTGCAGACACTTTTGAGAGGCACTTTATGCATGATGTGCAAACTGATCCATACAATAAAATCCTAAATTTGCAGTTAAACTGAGCCTACAAGCACGATTAGTCGTTCATGTTGGTGTGATAACATGTGCTTAGAGATTTCTGCCACTGATAAACACTGTCAAATTGTAGAAATACGTTCAACTGTTGGAGTCACAGTCGCATGTCAGAGCAGAAGGCTTCGTCAGACAGCCTTTGAAACCAAATAATGTTGAGGATGTTGTTTGAGGATGCTAAATCTTAATTAAACAGTCAAGCTGTTTTCCAAATAATGCTCCGGCTCTGCTGGGTTTCTTGTTCAAACTCTCGACGATGATAATCACTCTGAGGAATTTGTCAGCTTGATCCGACTCGTTTCATCTGTCTCTCCATCTGATGCTATCTCTTGTCATCTAGTTCCCCTCAAGCCATATCTCTTGTCATCCTCTCCGTATCCCACCCCATCTCTCAGTTTGATTTACCTCATTTTATACGCATCGGAGCGAAACCGCTGAACCGTTTAAACCCCTCTCTCCCTCTCTCCCTCCTTCCTTGTCTCTCCATACGTTCAGTCCGCTGTTGCTCACTGGCTTAGTACTCCGTGTTGGAAAGTCTGTTGAACATTAATAAAAGTCTCTCCGTCTGTCCGCCGGTTTGACGATGACAAGCAGGAGTACAAACAGAGCTGATAATGTCAGACTGGTAAAGAGCTCAAATCAATTAACTCCACTATATGTGTTTGGGAGAGAGTCGCTGAAATGTGATGCAACAGAGCTGATGAAGGTTTGACAAACAGAGGAGGAAATGTCAAATTGGAATGCAGAAAGTGGAAGAGAAATAAATATCTTGCTTAATTTTTTGGTTTTAATCTACAAATTACAATAAAAAAACAACTTGACTATGGAAAACCAGGGGTGGTAAAGATGTATAAAATGCCCCATAGTAAAAAAATAAATAAATAATATTTTTTTGCTGAAGCACAATTGTATGCTAGGGTTATTTTTTTGTATCTTTTAATTCAGGATGTCCATGTTGACAAATTCTGCACAATGGTTGGTACAACTGTTGTCAATCC
The DNA here is from genome assembly GCF_000485575.1 of Poecilia formosa. NCBI lineage: Eukaryota > Metazoa > Chordata > Actinopteri > Cyprinodontiformes > Poeciliidae > Poecilia > Poecilia formosa. The sequence continues at coordinate 3,357,283 of NW_006799971.1, forward strand.
TTTGGCCACTAAAATAGTAAGTTGGGCTTTTATAACATCTGACAAACCTCACAATGTCAGGTGAAAATCGCAAGTCTGCGCAAAACTTTGTGAATGATGACTGAATTTGCGTCAACAGTTGCGAACTCAATGTCACAACTTCGTGGAGGGACTGCCTAATGTGGCTTCTTCATTAACATTCAAATGTGGTGAATTTACGTTTTTGAGTTAAACTATGCAGATTGGAAACAAAACTAACTCCAGGTTTTTAATGGCGACGCTGAATGTTTAGACTGGTTGCTGGTCTCAGTTAGCCTGCAGATACCATAGCAGCTCCTTCCTCTGGTCCGGCTCAGGTTTGGCGATACATAAGAACCACTTTAATGATTCTGGAGTCAGAAGAAGTAGGGAAACCAATGGGAATTGGTGCAGTGTAAGCACTGGCACCAGTTTAACAGTGGAGCTGGTTTGCTGCCAGCTCCACTGTTGAACTGGAGCTGTTTAACAGTGGAGAGGTGGAGAGGTAAAAATGGGTCCTGCTCCAGCCCAGTGGGCCTTTGCTGATCAGATGTTTTTAATGTTGCAATAGTGCTCAGTCTGGGATTCGAATTATGCCAGGCTTTTGATGTTTTATGCTGTACATGCAGGGACATACTGTATATGTACCTGCCTTAATGTAGCATTACACTGGCTTAATTTGAAGGGCTTGGCATGTACCTTATTGTATGACACGCTTGTTACCCCGATCCTGTGATCAGGGTGTCTGTCCTGCGCACATGAGCCATGAGAGGACACGCTGAGAAACTCACTCTAATTAAGGACATTTCACTTGACATCAAAGACGGCGCTCGCATCGCCTCGCTCGCTCGCCCTCCAATCCTCTGCCGGATTTCATGCCGACGCTCCGGTCCGTCACCATCACCTCCCGGTTTTTCCTCTTCACGTCTGTCAGTCATTCCCGTTTTATCCCCGTTCATCACCGGCTCTCTTAAGCCCACTCGTTATCTTACGATTCTCCCTTGCAAATCCCTCACTGCATATCTGGCCATTCTTCCCCCTCTCTATATTTTTTCACACAGATTTCATCATCTTTATTTTAATTTCCACAAATCCTCACTCCTGCCTTTGGTTATTACTCTTCCATCCTTCCTCCTCTCTTCATCCTTTGGTAAACGACGCATCCACATCAAAAGGGGGCCATTATTTCACAAATCGGCAGAAGGAAGCCAACGTCGGCGGTTTGATGTGTTGGACAGTGTCCAACAGCAAATCAGAGGCAGACCGTGAGAATTTGTCTTCGTGCCTCTGAGTGTGCGTGTGTGTGTGTGAGAAAATAACTTTGAGTGTGTTACTGTTTGTGACAGTAGGTGTCTGAGAATAGATTGTAGACAGACTGTAGCAGCAGTTCCAATGACCATATAATTGCACAATATGGACTTTTGAAAATAAATTTGCTTAATGGAAATATCCCAGTTCTTTTTGATGAAATGTTATGGCGCTAGGATGAGGTAGTTTTTTTCTTTGACCATATCGAAACTGGTTTATTTCGCAAAACTGCAATGGAGACGCGTTTTTCAAATCACACGAGTCACACTGACAACAACCGGCGCTAACCAATGAAGAAGTCGACAGGAAATAGTTGGATGTTTCTGACTTGTCGCATGAACAAATGCGCTCATGCGTGATTTTAATTGAGCTTCTTATTTAAACGAAACACCAAAATTGTGTTTTTGTCCACATTAGCAAAATATCAACAACGTTTTTGCACACATTTGTAATGGAAACGCATCCAGTTACATGAATGATGCCTGCTTATACAGCCAACTGAGAACACAGAGATGAAAAGAAGGCAGCAGAAAAGAGATAGAAGGCTGTCAGAAGACAAAAAATAGTGGAAGGGGAATGGAGTATGGCAAAGATGGACCTGGGGAGAGAGAGAGAGAGTGAGAAAGCAGAGATGGAGGGGAATGTGCTGCGGGTGTGAAAGTGCTGGGAGCAGAGATTGACACATTCAAGGAGATAGAGTGATACTAGCAGAAGTGACACATTAACGAATGAAGAGAGTATCGGCGGGGAAAGGGAAGAGAGTGAAAAAGCTTGTGTCTGCCTCAGAAGGCGAGGCAATTAAAAGTCTAATAAAAAAGACAAGACAGCCCCTGGGTAGCAGAGTAGCTGGAGCTAGCAGTCACGCTGCATTATGATAACACTTCCACACACACTTCTAAGTACTCCCCGACAAGCTAAAATAGAAATATACCGAGGAAGCCACGCACCGACGCTCACACACAAAAGCGTGCTGTGGCACACATAGAGAAGCTAAAGGACTGGAATTAAAAAGTGTTTCACAGGAACAAAAGGGAGGATTCTTTAGGGATTTGTGCAGCAGCTCTCAGCATGTGTGTGTGCGTGTGTGTGTGTGTGTGTAAGGATTTGTGAGAGTGCACGTGTAACTATGCGAACAGGTAAGACACAGAGGACAGAAACGATACACGTCTACTGACAAATTGAATTCAGTCAACCTTATATGATCATAAACTTACAATTCATAACTCATATCATGTTTGTCCAGATTAGTAATGTAACCAAATGTCTCATTAAAACTTAACTAAACTGTACATGTGGTTTTTTTTTTAACCTATTCAGATTCACCACATTTATATTAAGCATTTATTCAATCAGTGCAATGTGTCCAACATTTTTGATTTAAACAAAAGTAGAGACAAGACTTACTATTATTAAGAGGATGAAGTAGATAAAGTTGTAGAAAGAGTGAGCATCCATCACATAGTACATGATCTCCACCCAGCCCTCCAGAGTGATCACCTAAAGTAAAGAAGACACAATAAATTCAGGACCACAAAGTTTTCAGTCAGTAAAAGGGTCAATCAAGGATTTGAGCTTTCTGGCGACATGCTTGTTTATTTTTCAAGGCAAGCTAAAGCTAACAGTCAGCTAGTTTTGCTAGCATAAGTTTGAAATCAGGTAAACAATCAGTAACAAAACCTGTTCCAAATTATGTTGTGTATATTAAACTATGGATACAATCTATCTGTGTAGACAGCAATTGTAGCAAATCCAGCTGAAGCATCATATTACAGTCAAAATGCCATGTGTGTCCCTTTAACCAATGTCTCATTAGAAGCATAGGCATAAACTCAACTGTGGTCGAGTTTATGTCTAGCTACACAGAATTTTGCTCATTTGTGTACTGTATGCCTAAATCGATCTGTATTGTGTGTACAATATTTAAATAATTATTAAACTTATCAGCTTATTGACAGCAAAAACAACATTTATTTTTATGTAAATTAAGACACTTCTTTGAATTTCATTCTTCGGGTTAATATTTTCTAGATATATACAGTCTGCATGGGTCTGGATTCAGTGAAGGTCCAGACACTGAACCGTTGGCCAGTTAGTTGTCGTCTATTAAAAACAATATGCTGTCCCCAAAAACATCCACGCAGATTTTAGGACAAGATAAACCTGAAAGTTAACTTTCCAGTGTAATTTTGCTAACTTTTATTGTTTTGCATATGGTTGTGCTAAATGGAATTAGAACAAATAATCCACATTTTGCTCATGTGTTCTCTGTAATATTAAGTAACAGATGGATACGCAGGCTTTCGGATCTGTGTGTGCCAAAAAAAAAAAATTATAAAAAAAAAATGACAGCAAAATGTGCCGAGAGGAAAACGTCTATCGCCCGGGGAGATTATTGACAAATTAAGATGACAGAGAAACAAAATGATTTGATTTTTAATTAAAGTTATTGCATTAAAAAAAGATTTGATGTTGAATGGAGCAAAATCAAAAGGAAATCATTGTTGATTCATTTTAGGCAATTAGTCCCAAATGAAAAGCAGACATTTAGAAATTTGAACAGACAAAAACTGTGCAGAAACTAAAACTAGCTGTACTTGAGGCTTCGTAGATCATTAAAACAGAGGGAACTTTTTATTTATGATTGGTAGAAAAAGAAGCAAAAAGACAGCAGCATGTTGAACACTGCAAACAACAATGGTGAATGCCAATTGAAAACTTTTCAGGCTGCACAACTTAATTGGAATAGACTATGTTTTCTAACAGTCTGGTCTGCATTCATTACATGAAGCTGTTTTTCTGTGGACGCTTAAGGTAAATGCTGCTGGCACAGTTTTTATCCTGACCCACTCTTGTTTTCTGCTGCCGGTGATTCACAGGCAGTTTTGTGCAAAGCTCTTAATCCATGAAGCCACTTGAAGTGCTTGAATTGGCTCATCAAATCCTTGAGCCCACTTAAATATTCAAACCAGAATAATGCCGTGTCATGAACTTTGGGAAGGACAGGACATAATCCATTAGGCTGAACATGATTTCAAACCAAAGCCATAGAAAACAAAACTAAACAATTAAAACTCTGACGGAACTTTTCACCCACCTGAAAGATGACGATCCAGGCATAGGCAATGTTATCAAAATTGATGGCACCTTTGTGTGGGTTGCTGCTTCCAGTGTGACATCTGGTGTAGTACTGGTTCCAGTTGACGCACAGGCCAGCTACACTGACGCTGCCGTTGGTCAAAGGTTCAGGACTCAGTCCAATGGACTGACGGTAGACAACGTCCTCTTTGTCCAAACAGCAGGCCCGGCCTCCTTCACGGCGGGCTGGGACATCTGAGCAGGACATGATGCCGTTGTCGACGGGTAAGGAGCAGATGAAGGGCCGCTCGTCATCTTCGTCGGCCATGTAGTAAGGTCGGGGGAGACCGATACCCGAAGTCCTGGAAGTGTTGAAAGGACGTCATGTTAGAAACGTGGACAAATATTGTTTGCGGACCAATTGAAAAGCCAAAATCATGCATTGGGTTAAATCAGGTCAACCAAAAGATAGAAGGTTTTCACACCTGATAGTCTGGTAGGCAAAAAAACTGCAACATTTGTTACATTTTTATAGTTGGTGTGGAAACCAAACCCACTGAAAACCCTGTTCACCAAACTATTTAGATCTTCCAGCTAGCAGTTGTGTGGTTAAATATTATTTTGACTCAAATCATAGATTAACAAGCTGACGATTCATGATCTTAATGTGACCCTAAGCATTAAAGGTGTTTTAAATCCATTAGAGCAGCTTTCTAGTCAAGCTGGATCAGTATATTGAGGTTAAGCTTCCAAAAACTAAAGAAATAATAAATGTTGAAGTCAGGAAAAGGGGGCTGGAGAGACTGGAACGTCCTGGCAGAGCGAGTTAAGTGCCCCTCTGTCACAATGCTAATGTAGCTCATGCAACACTGACTGAGTAGATTGCACTATTTTGCTGCAAATAGCCACCATTGTACTGATTTTAATGAAGTATCAGACTGGGGCTCTGTCTCGGTCCAAAGGAAAAAAAAAAACATAACTGACTCATCATTAAAAATAACCAAGTGTGAGATTCAAAGAGCAATAACAAATCATGGTAATACAATTCTCAGTGTTATTTTTCTACATTTAGACAGCGACTTATTTAAAAAAAAAAAAAAAGTGTAATTTAAACTGTAAGTTTTGTTGCTCCAGGCACAACTAAATAAAAAACTTCATGTGGAGACTGGGCTTCGTGTTTTGTGCGCTGAGTGTCGTAATTATTTAGGCTATTAATGTTTTTTAAAAGATTTGAAATCACCTTCAGTTTAAGGTTCTGTTAGGTCCAATTTGGACATTCAGATTAGACAGTCCCCAGATTCGTAGAAACAGAGAGATATGGGTGGGGAAAAAATGCTGTTATATACCATGAAGGGGACACTCAGCCTTGGGTATTGTTTATGTTTTCTAAACTGCATGTCCTTCATGGTCGCCTCACGCAGCCCTGCAGTTTGAGACTGGAACATAGAGAAGAATTTTCTCTGAGATGGAGATGAGTGGATGAAAGGATGGGGAGACACAGGAGGAGTTCATTACACGTGTAATGGTAAAATTGAACAAAATGATGGGGACAGGCAGAAAGACGCCACTATACAGAAACATGCACACCTCAAACTCAGCGCCGTCTGTTCCACGGTTGACCATTTTATGTATTTTCTCGGTGTGCCAATCCTTGCATGTTGTACTTTGCACTTTTGCTTGCAGTCAAATTGACTGATTTCACACTGGTGACAGATCAGCCTCACACAGACCCGTCTGGCCAACTGCTCAACCCAAGGAATCACTAACCTCACCGATTTTTTCTGATTTCTTTCCCTCTAATCTGCAAATCACAGTAAGAGCTTAAATGTGCCTGTTAAGTTTTATAGTTGATTCCATTTCCTGAGAATGAAACAAAGTGATTCTGATTCATATCTTTTTTTTTTTGTTCACTGAAACTAAGAGGCTGCCTCCTCAAAACCAGCCAAACGCCATAATCCCATCTGCAACGGCTTTTACACTTGACACAATGCATCCAGGGAAGCGCTGTTGTCCTGGCAACTACAAAACTCAAACTCCCCCATCGAAAGAGGCTTCAGTTCAGAGAAAACACGTCTACAGAGTCCAAGTGCAGTGTGCTTTACAGCGCTGCATTCACTGCTTTACATTAGACTCGCTGAAACAGGGCTTGGATGAAAACCCATTCCAGGAAAGTTTTTGAGCCGATTCTGAAGGACTCATGTAGTTTGGAGGTCTGAAGCTGCCATTTGTTTTTGTGGCCTACCTATTTATGTCCAAGTTGCTGTCATTCCCAGTTGCTTTGACTTTTTGTATAATTCCTGTCTGGTTTGAGATCCTGGCATTGTACTGAGTCTGCTTTATTGAACGTTAAAATGGTAAATGTGTCAAGCTGCTCCCCTATTTTCAAAAGTAGAGGTCCAAACCTATGTTTCTGATTTCTCTCTTTTTTTTTTGACCCACACAAATATAATTACTGTCTGCAGTCCACCAAGTTTAGAAAGTGCTAACACGTTTTTTTTTAATAGCAATCAAAAATATTAGAAATAATTGCTAGATTTTAGTCCCATCCTCACGTCTACGTCGATTTGACTCGACTTACATAAAAGTTTGTTTTCTGTCCATTTGCAACTGTGGAGCGAAAACTTTCATCCTTCCATTCCTCCCTTCTTATACAAACAATATTCTGGCAATTTTTGCTCATTTAAATGCAACTCGAGCTGGAAACTGTTAAAATTACAGTATTAATCAGTATATAACCTACACTGAAGACAAAAAAATAAATAAATAAATAAATAAAAGCTCCACCTCTGTCACAAGGCCTCCATCAGGTTCACATCACCTACTTTTTGTTGGAGGGTTGTGGACTGGTTGTGGATTTTTATTTGGTGGCATTTTTATGGACCCTTTGTAAGATCCATGTGACACAGGTGTAACATAACTTAAGTCCACCGCAAATCTTATCAAATATTCTCATAAAACTTGGGAAAAACCCCCATATTTCTTCCACCCATCCAGCGGCTGTACCCTCTTGTCCAGGATTGTTTGCCCGTCTCCAGCGGTCATTGTTAGAGAGGCAGGGAGAACAGCTGACCCTATATTGGGTTTTCTAACCTTCTCATAGCTAAAAAAAATAAATAAAAATCTTACTATTCTTAGGCAACTACTAGCCACTTTCATTTCATGGATTTGCACAGCGAAGCTCTCGTTTCTATGGCAATTTACATATGCGCTCACATTCATGCATGCGTTAAGAAAGCGTCGGCTTTCCATCCGCGGGTCTGTCCAGAAATGATTTCCTGTGGGCCACCTGCGACTTCTGCCGCGTGTGTTTTTGCCTTCGTTGCAGACCACAGGCTCTGGAAGTGGCGAGAAGCCACCAGAAATAAATGAGGTAACCCACCCACCCACCTTCTCTACTTTACTTTTCCGCCGCTGCTGTGTGTGTGACTAAGCCCGCACGCAGCAGCAGCCCGTCTCATTATTACACCAACTACTGGAGATGTGTCTCTGTGTATGAAGATGATTAACTTCACCGGATGACGGGCCTTTCATCGTTTTGTACCTGAGGAAATGATTGACACTTGGGCAAAGATTTAAAGTTGCATTTTTTTCTTGTCCTTCAACGATTAAGAAAAAAAAACAAAAAAAACATGAAACGGCCAACAAGACAAAACTAATTTACTTTCTTCGGACGACATTACCGAAATTAACTCGGCATCGGTTCAGTTTAGGGGTAGGACATCCCATAATTGCGTCCCCTTTTTAAGTCTCCGTCTCACTTATGACAGGGTTGCCATGGTGATGACCTACCCCAAAGCTTCTCATCAGATCATTATTTTCTCACTAGGCCTGGCAGTGCTAACTCCTGTCAAACCCATTCCTCCATGCCGCTAAAGCAGGCTAATCAAGCGCTTGGCTGAGAGTTGGGTCTCCCCAGGCAGTCACACGCCGCCATTACGGTCGGCCTGGCTTTACACTTAATGGACCGGATGGAAAAACAAACACCTGTTAAATATCCCTGCTTCGAACTTTGATTTGCTCCTGATGCTGCTGGGGAACATTAAAATGATTGTTTTCATTTCTGACTGGAGGATGGAAAAACTCTACAATTAGAGTTCATTCTTTATTTTTTTATCACATTTAAAAGTCATAAACACAAATAAGCACCTGCTTCTTATTTAAGTGAACGGATAATAAATAAAACCCGAGATACAGTTATGACTTGGGATCACCAACACGCCGCTTCATTTCAGCTCTTTCACGAAAGACTTCATACAAACTAGCAAAGTAGATATCTATTTTTCTTTTAAAAATCCCATTAGTAACTAAATATTGCGCAAACTGTGACTTTTGTGAGCTTTTACATCATGTTATGATGTTATTTCCTCATCAAAAACATACCTGGAGTGTTGCTTTGATTCTTTCATGCATGTTTGAGAAACCCTTTAATTCCCATGTCTGGGTCAACGCCTGGGTGGACCTATCTCCAAACTACAGTTTCTAAGCTCCCGAGATTCTGCCTCACGGAGCAATCCCTTCACCCCCAAATTCCCAATTCAGCTCCTTCAGACTAGCCAGAAGAAATTAGCAAACACCTGGTGGAACTGAGCTCATTATATTAGCTACTTCTGATAAAAACGTTGTTAAAAGGTTGATGGAGGAGGCATGTTGTGATGACTTCCTGAAGGTGGAGTTTCAGAAGGAGCAGGAGTTTCTTAAAGAGACAGAGGCCCAATTTCAAGGAGCTATATTACGAAGTCAAATTTCTTTTAAGTCATATTTGACATATAGCATTACTCCAACAACTGAAGGTAACATAGTTACTTGATTGTGCTCTAAAATGGCACTTTAGAGAAATGCACTTAACTTTACAAACACGCACACAAGAAATAAATTAAAAAAGAAGAAACTAAAATATCTGTAGTCCTTTTCTCTATGCTGCCCCATGCTGCTAAAACAACTGTAAACTTTCACTCTGTTTTTCCCTGAATTTTCTGAGGAACCTTAGTTTAGCTGACAGATTCATTCCATCTTCAAACAAACTGTGTGCTGTTTACTCAGCATAGTTTTCTCTAAAGAATTACAGTTTGATTCTGGCACTTCAAAAGGCTCATTTTTAGTTTCGATACACGCTACACAGCAGAGCTTTGGCTCAAGGAAGTCCCTCAGCCTATAAACATTCTGTCAAAAAAAGACACAAAAAATGATTTGTTTTGTGATGTTTCTGACAGAAATTTAGATGGATTTTTTTTTTCTTTAAATCACTGCATGTAGTGTATTACAGTAAACTGAAAATGGTTGCACATTTCATGTTCTCACAGCAGCCAATCACAGACAGGTTTAAAATATTTCAGATTAGCAGTCAGTTGATAGAATGTGACTGTTATAGATTAAGATATTTTGGTAAATAAACGTCTTTTGTTCATTTTCATTTTCAAATTTATCAACAGCAAGTACTCCCCTTCATGTTAAATTGGTGTTAAAAGAGAGGAATTAAACTCAGAATGTTTTTGCCATGAGGGTAAAAACTTCAGCATCACACCTTCGACGTTTAAAATTATTTTTCTATTGATCCAAACATGATTAAAATTATCTTTAAGTTTCTCCCATGGCTTGGTGCATCTCCACTGGACTAATAATGAATTATCATCCGATACCGTAAGCAGAGGTTACACACGATGTCAAAGAAAAAAAGACAACAAAAACCCACACACACGTTTCAACTTTTAATGAAGTGCCAAACTTGATTCCAAGATAATGATATTTGCTTTGCGCACATTTTGCCGTGCACAATGAGGTTAGCCTCATTATGTTAGGACTCCAGAGACTGAGAGCCGGAGGGACTCTTCATCTCTTTTCTTTTTTTTTTTTTTTTCCTGCAGTGATAACAGTAAATTGAGGAGATGATGTAATTATTCTTCTCACCGGGTCAGATCAGGTGGTGAGAGGAGAGCTGGGAGACACTTACACTGCAAACTTCACTCACACGTAGAGCTACAATGTATTTTCTAGTTCATGCAAGCTTTTCACATTTTTTTTTTTTGTTTTTTTTTGTACAAGATAAAATTAGGGCATGTTGTTACAGTCACGTTTCCATGGAGACAGAAGTGCACCGGGGTTCCTTATGCCCGTTTCCAGCCTAACACACAAAACCAGACGAGGACTCACAGTGTGAAGTTCTCCTCTGGGTAGCAGCGGTTCCTGAGCAGCCCCGCCCACAGCTGCACCCCGATGATGCCGAAGATGAAGAAAACGAAGAAGCAGAGGAGGAGCACGTTACCCAGCATGGGCAGCGTGTCGAGCAGCAGGTTCACCAGGATACGCATGCCTGCAGTGACACACGGACAAGTGGAAGCACAGTTTGAACATGCTAAGTGCAGCATTTAAAAGCAGGCAGATCGGCCTTCATGCAGATATGCGGTGAGTACACCAACACAGTATACATGTGTAAAAAGTAACTTTTTAATGAAAGTTCATTCAACGTTTGAAAACAGAAACACTAAAACCAGCAAAATGAAGTTGAAATAACTAAAAGCGCTTTATTCTGGATACTATTGCAGAGAGACCTCCGAATCGAGAGAAAATATTCGAATGTCAATCAACAACCTAAATTCAATCAAAGCTTTACACTCGTCACTCCTGGATGGAGACGCCCAATATGACCAAATGCAGTTCTGACATTGAGTAGAACTGTTTGGTCCTGGAACGGTGGACCGGTTTGGGCCTCAGGGCTCTAAAGTTGGGGCTGTGTGGATCACACTTTGATAAAGTTGGGAGGTAAGTGCTTTGGAGGCCATGTCATGTCTGTCTGCTATGGTTCAGGTTCTCACTCTGTGACAGCCGGGTGGTGAATATCAAAACTAACATGAACGAGACGTTGCTCAGCAATGTCCTGCTCACCAGAGAGAGATTTTAAAGATGACGTACGAAACACTGAACAATATATCTGAGAGTCTTATAATTGTATCTCATAATTAAAATCGTGCATTAGGGCAACTGTAGATTTGAGGAAAACAAACAAAAAAAAGGAGTACATTTCCACCAACAAATCTCAGAAGTTTTCTAAAAAACAGAAGAAAAAAAAAACAATTTCTGAGCTCCAAATTTGAGAATATGGAAGGGAAAAAAATAAAATTGTTTTCTGAATATTTTCAGAGATTAATATGAACATTTCTGAAGTTTTTATTGCAAATTTATGTCTTTTCAAACTCAGAAATTTCCACATTTTTCTAGAAGTTTAATAAAAACAAATGTTGAAGGTACTTTAGTGGAAATTTACTCCTCTCTTTTTTTTTATATAGATTGTCCCCAATATGCCGTTGTATGTAATACTTAATGTTTTAAATAGAAACTGTCTAAAACCTGAGTTCTAGACGCATCGCTGTGTTCCAGGTGAGCGAATACATGAGAAACAAGAAACAAAGTCTTTCAAACGACTCCTGTAGTTTTATCTCCAACACAAATATCCATTATTCCACATCAACACCTTCATTCTCTTGCTCGCCCTGAAATTATTAGAGCATTGTGAAATTTCCATTCCATTAATTGCAATATTATAATGAAAAAAATCATCAAATTCCACAGTAATAATAGTCAAACAGCCTTTATTTTAACAAAGATCTCCAGAAGAAAATTAAACCGGTGGTTAACGCTGCATGTAAAGTAGACTGAAGATGGAGGATTTAGCTAATTGGGGCCAAAAGGGATTGCAGTTATTTAAAAAAAGAAGAAGAAAGTAAAACAACATATTCTTTTAAAAAACTGACATTAAAACCTGTTTTCAAAAGGGGGTGAATATTTATGCAGTCATTATTTGTTAAATATGTTATGCAACTTTTTTACAGAAATCAGTTTTCACTTTGACATTAAAGTTTGTTTTCTTGATTTTTCTGTAATGAAAACTTAATTTTATTGATCATGATTGACTGACAAAAGGGGTAAAACATCCAGTGAATGAACATCCAGTGAATGAACATGTTCTACAGGCAGAGTAAAATGTTCTCCAGTAAACACCAGAACTTGTTTCTATCCGTTCATCTGAAAACAGCAGTGGAAGGAAATCGGCTGACGACTGTAACTGGATTTCTTTAAGCTGAAAATACAGCAAAGGTTTAGTTTAACCTTGACTTTGTTTCTGTTGGGTAATAAATATCACAGGCCGGGATTTCCTTTGAGAAAGATGAAACGGAAGTCTCCCATTGATTAGGTCCGTTTGAAGTCTGCAGCGGCTTAAAGCGCAGCACTATCAAACTAGTCTTTAATTCAAATAAAGATTGAAATATGCAGCCATTTACGGGCGATACATAAAGGAAAGACGATCAATTCTTCAGGTCATTATAGGAGTGTAAAAAGGATTCCTCTGGCTTAGGATTTAATATCTCCAATGGTTCCGTCTTCAGGGTGTAAAAGCTTTTATTAGCAGCTATAGAACATAAAACAAGTATTCAATTAGCTTGTACAACTGATTTAATAATACCAAATATAATAGATAATGTCTTTAACTCTGACCAGCTGAAATCGTCTGCGCCGGCTGTGGAAACAGTGAGCAGAAGGAAACTCTATAGCCGACGTGAGAACCAGGTTGAGATGGGCTTACTCCAGATTAAAGGCGAGACGCACTGGGAGCAGATGGACACAGACGGACAGAGTGGGAATATGCTGATGGCCGTTACCTTGGTTGCTAACACGGCGCCTCCCGTGGGGACAGAGGGTAATGCAGACAACAGACTGAGGCTTTTAAGCTGCGGCCGGTGGGAGCCAAACAAGGAGAACTTCCATTAGTGCAATTAATTGACTCGCACCACACGGATCCTCCACCGAGAGTACGAGCGCAATCATTCAGTCATCTTCTGCTAACAAGTGTTAGTGTACATGTGTGTGTGTGTGTGTGTGTTTGGTGCTGTACTAGCACTGCACTCTGAGATGAGCTTTGTGGTAAATTGTTTTTATTATAGCTAAGATTTGCTTCCCTATCCAAGCTGCAAATAAAGAGAAGCTAAATAACTGCAGGTATGACGGCGGGTAAAATGATAATAGTGCATCATGTGTGACACTTCCAATCTACGTTGATCATTTTCTTGCCAATAGTTCATAAATCATAAAAGTGACATTCATTTAAAAATCAAGAAAGATGGCAGGATTCCCTTAGGGACGCGGCTTTAAACAGGTAAACACTTGCATGCGGCGCTGATGGAGGATGATGAGGGTAATTCACAGTAATAATCTTTACAAATCAGCAATTATGATCTTCAACTTTTTCCGCATAATTCGAGCCCGACAGCGACGCCCCAGAGTTTGGATTTCCATGGAAGGACTCCAGGTATTGATTTTTCCAGAAGGCATTTTGACATGTCAGAGCAGATAATGGCTGAACTCCATCCAGCCACTTCATTTCCAGGCCAATCACACTCCTGCTCTCGTCCACACACACTTTTACAAACTTCACTAAACAGTGGTGAAAGTCGACAAAATGAACACTTAAGTTATTTAGTATGCTTGTGTTTAATGAATTTTAAAAATATGTAATATTAGCTTAGTTTGAATAAATATTCTACTGCCAAGCCTTATGGCATTAGAGTGTCTAACACTTAGCGAGTGTTAGATACTCTGTCTTAATTGTAAAAAGATGAATGTATTGTAACTGATACTGGTTCATTTTGGTGCTTTTTGTGTCTTTCATCAGTTCAAGATCTCACAGAAACTGTAAACACTCAAAGTTGTAAATTAATCAGCAATCACTGTGTTTACACCTGGATTACAGGTTTTTTCTGTTTCACAGAACACGGTGACCGCAACGCTAACAAATCCACTGAAATAAAAAACGACATTGCTCTGATTGCGCGTTCTCTTTTTATCATTCATAATCGCCGCTTCCTTCATTCCTCACGCCACTCCTCTCGTCCTTTTTGTCCCTCGCTTGCTTTATCTCTATTCAACAGATGAGTCCCTCCCTCCGTCCCCTGCACTTCTTCGCGCCCATCTATCATTGTAATGGCCTGTTCATGTGGGTTCCCCAGCACCTCTCCTCTCGTCATCGCTCCCTCCCTCCACTCCATCTCCACCCGTCCCTCGTAAGGCTGGATAATCCCATCTTCCCAACTCCATTTGTCTCTTTCGCTTAACCCCCACAATCCCATCACCTTCTAATTTTTCCTTCATGCAAAAGTTTCACTAACCCAAATTCCATGTCCTTATTGAAAATGCTGGATTCTGCGTAACAACGATTGTGTATTTTCATATTTGCCAGCTTACCTTTAATTCTAACCATCATCTTATTGATTTATTTTATATAAAATAAAGATATGATGCTGATCAGTACTTGCTTTCACTGATGATATTTTAAATCAACGTTAGCGTTCTACTCAGGCTTTTATTAATTACTCTTCAATCCATTAGGTGCTGATCATGCATTTGTTTCTTAATTGCCTATATCAAAGAGGAAGTTCTGCATTATTATTATATATTTTTTTGTTATTAATTTGACAACAGATGTGTGTCCTTGCAGTTCATTGCATGAGAGCATCCAGTTAGTCCAGCAACATAAACTCAACACCTGGAATCTGGCTTAAAACCAAGTCAATTCCTCAACATGTTTCCATTAGAGTTGTGTATAAAGACATAAATATCTGGTGAGAATGTCAGGCTTTGGTCCTGCTGTCCCTGCTGATCAGCTCAGCCTTCCTGACTCCACAATTCACAATTTAAAGGACAAGATCACACGTTTTCCCCCCTTCTTTTCCTTCTCTCTCCCTGTGGAACAGATTACTCCCAGAGGACGACTAGTGCCTTTACCATGGAGAGATGGACGAGATGAAATTATGTAAATGATATAGGAGAAGATGATGAAGAAAGCTAAGAGTCAGACCAAGTGGAAGGAGACTGACATTGTATGACTAACATTACCAACCAAGAGAGGGGGAAGTCAAGTACATAACGCTGATTATCTCTTCTTCAGGGCGCCATGACACTGTTGGGTTTAGGGGACACCAAATTAACATTTTGCCCTCGATGTCTCGGAAGCAAAACAAATCGGCAAGCAAACATGATGGGAAAAAAATAATAAAGGTTTGAAAACTATGCCAAAACATTTAGAAACCACTTTGTACTTACAATGATTCTCCTATAGGGGCAGTGTTATGTGTTTTCCAACCACATACTGACATTTTATAGCACAATCAAGTCACTATGTCACCTTCCAGTTGTGTCATAGACTTTGTAATTTGACAGCTTTAAATTGGGCCTCTGTCTCTTTAAGAAGCTCGAAACTGCACCTTAGAGGAGGAGCTTTATCCTCAAAGGCGGGGCTACGTCCAACCAGGCGTTTTGCACAGCTGAATGGTTGCCATTGAGACTAAAGGATCTTATTAAACATGCATGAAAGAATCAAGGCAACACTCCAGTTTTGATGAGAGAATAACATGACGTAAGCTGAAAGTCACATTTACATAGCACTGCCCCTTTAAACGCCAGTATGAATTTCATGAATGATGTGGTGTATTTACAGCATGAGTGCAGTTCGCTTTGAGTGATATGCATCACTGTTTTCAATTTACCTCTGGGCAGAGCTGGACAGAATATTCTGGGTCAATTATGTTAACCGACCCGGCCGGTCTCGATCGATCATTTCCTGACACTGGGCTGACCCGATCGCGTCTCTCAACTCTCCCTCCACACCGTCACACACTTTTCAAACACTTCACGTAACAACACTGGATCATACACACACCGTTTCTCAAATCATGCCAGAAACTCACATTAGCAGTAAAAAAGTGAATCAATACACTATTAGACAGGCCATCAGAATGTTATGTCTAACTGGTGTCAATATTGTAAAAAAAAAAAAAAAAATTAATTGCTGTGGTAAAGGAAAGATATAAGAATGGCATAAAAACAAGCGCATGGAATTTCGGTAAAGTAAAATTTAAATGAAAAAGAATTTAGAACATAATGATAAAAAAAAGGATCAATTGACGTTTCACAACATGATTTGTGGTAAAAAATACCAATAAAACCACATTTCCTTTTCACCAGCCATATTGGCTTCCCTCACTTTTATAGAGGCAGGAAGACAAAGAGCTTCGTTTGCGCTGCAGATGTATGAGCAGTGGGTGGTGCGCAGCAAGCAATTACAAAGGAAGCAAAACATTAACTTCAAGCACCAGCCTCCAACTTAGAGAGTACTCATAGCCTCTTAGAGTGATTGCCTGCTAAGCACAATTTAGTCATATCAACACAGAAAAAAAAAGGAAAAAATGTGGCGAGCAAAAACGTTCAGACAGATCTCATCAAAAGGACATCAACTTCAGCAAAACACTCGAGGAATTAATGTGACCGGCTTCAAAGGCGCGTTTTTATCATTTCATTGCCCCTTTTGACCGTTGGAAGCTTTTTTCTTTTTTTTTTTTTTTCCCCATCTGGATTGACAGTTTTCTTCATCGGCCGTTCATTTTCAAGATTTTGATTAGTCCTCAAAATCTTGAAGCATGAACTTCCTGGTTGGTTCAGTCGTAGAGAGGAGCTCAAAAAGGCAACAGCTGCACATCCAACAAAACTTAACAGAAAGGCCATTATGCAGAATGTTCTCCAGCGGTGGTGCTTGTTCAGTGTATACATTTTAGTTACTTTAAGCACAGGTACAAACTGCATAATAATACA
>NW_006799971.1:3374472-3392560 GCF_000485575.1 Poecilia formosa
TTTTTTTTGCCGTTATTTGAGCTCTGAAAGCACTGCAGCTTCTCTGTTACTTTGACCATTTCTAATTTTCTGCAAATAAATACTAAATTTTTGATTGAAATTTCAGGGACATGTCAGTAGTTCATAGGATAAAAAGTACAATGTTCATTTTACTCAAACATAAACCTGTAAAAAGTAAAATCAGAGAAATTGATCATTTTAAGTGGTCGTTTAATTTTTTCCAGAGCTGTATGTAGATTATACATCATGCCTTTTTACACTGCCAGTCGACTCAATACGAATATGACTAAAGCCAAAAATAATAAACTTTCTAAATTAAAGTTAGAAAGTAGTGAAGTCACATAAAGTAGTAACTAAGAAAAAATATCAATTTATTCTTCACTTAAAGTAGGAACAGAAAGAAACCCAAAACGGGTTTGGAAACTGTTATTACAAAATGTACTGCAGCAGACACAAACTTTCATTAACCCAGATAAGTCTGCCACGGAACAGAGCGGAAAGAGGTGAAGATAAACAGCAGATGAAATAAAAATTACGATTTTAGCTCAGAACATAAAAGAAAATTAATTCTGAAGAGATTTGGCCACTTACTTGGCACCCTGTTGATGGCCTTGAGAGGCCGCAGCACCCTCACCGTCCTGATGGCTGTGAAGTTGATGTTCTGCAAATCCAGGGAATATTCAACCATCCTGGAAAACACACACCCGCACACACACACACAACAAAAAGCAGAGGATAATAATTAACATCGCGTTATGATCTAATGGTAATTTCATCTTTAGTTGCACCCTCAGATGATTCATTATCCATTTCATCCATCCAGATTTGTTCCCATTAGAAAGCAGATACAGAAACACACACACACACACACACACACACACGCACTCACATCCACACACAGCTTGGGTCCTGCTGTGCTGGGAGTAAGATGAATAATGTGTTTGAATAAATGGACTTTAATTCAACTTATTCAAATAAAGTTCGAGGGATATCTCTGCAAACAAGCCAATTTTTTTTATTATTATTATTGTTAGCTGACCATGAGGCATCTCATTTGGATCCAGGTGAAAAAAAGAAGAAATAAAAAGAGAAAAAGAATGTCAAACTGCACTTGAATAAGTGCAGTGGATCCTCCTGGGCTCTTGCAAAGTGACTCTGCTGCCTTTTAGCACACGGAGCGAAGCATCAAAGTGCGCCCTGTCAGTCCGGAGGCATCTGCGAGCGAGCGAGAGAGAGAGAGAGAGAGAGAGGCCCCGAGATTGAATGTGCAGCCATGTGAGATGAAAGTGGAGAGTTACGAAAGGCGGCAAAAACGGGAGGCGGAGGAGAAACCCCGGCATCAGGTAAAACCCCAGAACAGCGTGCGATAACGGAAAATGAGAGGGGAAGGCAAAGAGAACGCGTTTCGCTATTTGACCCATTTTTGACAATTCATTACACTGACAATATACTTCGCCCGCGGTACGGAAGACAGCTGGAGAGAGCGGGAAATACAAGGCGAGGCTGCTGTGAAATCAGAGGAGAAAACAAATACTACAGGAGATGGAGAAGAAGCACAAGACGGGGAGGGAAGGGGGAAGAGATCAGAAACAGAGCTGAAAAAGCACCGAGCGTTGATTAAGTGCAATATAATGAAGGCAATAAAGTCAGATTGAGAGGGAGAGTGGGAGAGAGCCTGAGGCTTTTATCAAGTGTTGGAGATAATTACAACTTTAGGAACAGACAGACAGAGAGAAGAGAAGAGAGCAATAGGCAGATATATACCTGCCTGAACAAAAAAAAAGCTGCTTGAAAACTAAAAAACAAGAAAAAAAAAAGAAAAAACCCAGCGCTGGGGAAGTGAGAGGGCAGACTGTTGTCAAGAGGTGCAAAAGTAAAGGATGAGAAACGGAGGAAAGTTTCAGGTATTTGACACAAATGTTCAACTTTTACTAAAATATTCCAACTCTTCGTATTAAGTAGATTTCCACAAGAGAATGTGCATTTTTTTTTCAGGTGATGGAAAAAGCCCTGGAGAATTATTCACTTTCAAACACTTGACCTGTGACCCGGAGGAATCGTCTTATAGGAATCGTCAGGATATTAACAATGACTTGGAAAGAAATGTAGCTGATTTTAGAGGCAGTTCAAGAAAAGACATAAATCAGACATTTTGGGCCACACTCCATACCAATAGGTGGCGGTAATGTATACCTAATGTTTTTGTTTTATTTTCCCAACCCCAAAATAAATCAAGAAATATAATTCTGTAGTAAACCAGTAAAAATTAAAAAGTTTGATGTCAGAAAACAAACATGGTAAAGAATAACTTCCACCAGTTAAAACATTGAACAGTCTGCTCATGCTCATTTCTTAAATTTCCTTTCTTGACGCTCTGAATGCCCCACTTCACGTTGCTTTGAGAGACCTCAGTCAGATCTTCAAAAAAAGAGCCACTAAGAGGGCAAAAATCAATCATGAAAGACTCACAGAGTTCAGACTTCTTCATTAAGGTGGTTTAAAGGGTAAGATCAAACCTGTCCTTGAGCTCTTTTATTTTTTTATTTCCATAGGATTTGGAGCTTTAAATTATTCA
This sequence comes from Poecilia formosa, assembly GCF_000485575.1. Taxonomy (NCBI): domain Eukaryota; kingdom Metazoa; phylum Chordata; class Actinopteri; order Cyprinodontiformes; family Poeciliidae; genus Poecilia; species Poecilia formosa. The sequence continues at coordinate 3,377,048 of NW_006799971.1, forward strand.
GGGTGCCAAGAGTCCTGATATTGTTTTGTAAATTGACTGAACTTATATAGCACTTTATCCAATCATTATTGACCACTCAAAGAGCTTTACACTAGAGTCACATTCACCCATTCGCACTCACAAACATTTTGGGGTTAGGTGCCCAGGGGGACATTGACATGTGGCAGGAGGAAGCTGGAATTGAACCTACAACCTTCCGATTGCAAGGTTGTAGGTTGCAACCTTGCAATCGGTTGCAACCTACAACCGATTGTTGTAGGTTGTAGGCTCTGTGGCCGGTTGCAATACCCACAGAGCCACAGTCACCCACACAAGGTTATATTCTGTTTAGATGTTTTCAGATTTGGCAGACTGCTACAAACAAAGTTGCCCTTCGAAGAAAAGAAAATAAAGAACTTCATGTCAATTGTTCAAGGTTGTTCTGATTTTTCTTGAGAAAAACGATTCGCAATTGTAACATGATGGGAAGTGTGAGTGATGAGGATGAGTGGAAATCCATTCTCAACATCTGTGACGAATACAATGACTTCTCTGACTTTTTAAGATACTTTTGCCCCCCCCCCCAAAAAAGAACTCACTTGCTGGGTTTCCATTACGAATTCCTGCAAAACTTTGTCAGCACTCCACTAATGTTGAAAAAACACAATTTCGCAATTGCAGGGTTTCCATTAAATAGGAAACGGAAATAAAATAACACGTGAATAAGTTTGCTCATGCGATAAGTCATTAAAGACCATCGTCCAACTACTTCCTGTCTTCTTCTTCATGGTTTCTGCCAGTAGTAACATCCGGTTGTTGATCGTGTGGCTCATGCGATGCAAAACAAGTGTTTCCATTGCAGTTTTGTGAAGTAATCCAGTTTAGATTAGAAAAAAAAGAACACATCATTCTAGTGCCAAACCTTTATTGAAAAACTAGAGGTTTTTTTTTTTTTTAATTGTCATATTTTCATTAAGCAAATTCATTTTTAAATGTCCATTTGCTCAATTAAATAGTCAATGGAAACGCAGCTTCTATTACTGGCAATAGAGAATGAGTCATTTGCCTTCCAGTCCAACCAGCCTACCTGAACATTTTTGGAGGTTCTGGGTTTTGCTGACCCAGGTTTCAATAGGGAGGCCTGTGAGCAGCTGTGTGGGTCCAGCTGCTGAACCATGAAGTATGAAATCACTGCTGCTGGCAGGATTATCTCTCAACCCCGATCATGACAGGAGGAAGCCAGCCTCTCTTTCTACAGCTTCTTCCTCAGACAAAAATGTGTTAATAGCACACAGAGACAGAAGGCTAGGTCAGAGTTCACACCATTTTCCTTTAACGACACAGAGTTGGTCTGCAGTGTGTAGCTGAGATCTGTTTGGTTTTTTTCTGTTAAATTTGTCTTCTCAAGAAGGACAGAGTCTCTTAAATGTCTTTAAATAAGAAAATGGAGGAGGGCATCTCTTGAATATTGACAGTCTGTTTAGCACATCTGTTGCCAAGAAAAGGTCTGATCTAGACCAGTTATTCATTGAAACTAACAATAACAAAGTCTGAAATTGAGAAAACACTTTAACTGAAATAAATAAAACTGTATTTAATGGAGGGAAAAACTAACTAGAACTACACTGAACTTATGACTTTAATATCCCTTGTTTTAATCTATTTATTAGCAGTTTACATCAGCTGTCAGCAAATTATGCCACTCCATACGCCTCTTAGCAGCATTTATGCTACTCCACTGAATGGCGGGAGCAAAACTTGGGAGAAAACACAGAGTCAGTTGGTTGTAATTGAAACCATTTATTTTTTTATATGTTCTGTTGAGTATTCATTATCTAATCGATGTATAAATAATCACAGCACTTTCACTTTTTTGAATTCCACACCTAAAATATGAACCAAAGAATGAAAAAACTAAAACTAAAACTATAGCTAATGAAGGCCAAACAAAATTTAACTATTAACTAATAAAAAACTAGCAGACACTAATTTAAAACTAATTAAATTAGACAAAAAGGCACAAAGAAACAAAACTATATGTATAACAAAAAACCCTAAACTATTGTAACACTGATATAGACCGACTACTTAACGAACTTTTGTGTTCAAAGTCAAAGAGTCAAAGAATCAAAAACAACAAAAAAACTGTAGTAGAAATTATTAGACAGAATAGAAATATTATCTTTGGCAGTCATTGAGCGAGAGGCGCCCTTGCACAGGTTGCCAGTCCATCACAGGGTAACACACACACACACACACACACACACACACGCACACACACACACACACACACACGGAGGACAAAAAGACCTCATACATGCACAAACTTCACTGAGAGCAATTTACAGAAACCAATTAACCCAACGGTCATCTTTTTCAGACTGTATGTTGATGCCTAAGTATGGTTCTGCATGGAGAAAGTAGAATAAAAGGAAGCTACAGAAGTTCAGTGCTGCTTTAATCTGGGTTACAATACCAAGGATTGGATTTTATTTAAGAGTAAGGCCTTTGAAAGCAGTTGCTAATGCTAATTAGCGGCCAAAACGAGCTGTTCTCCAATAGCCTAAACATGCATTACCACAGCTATCTAATCAGAAACGCGGTCAGTCGATGGCTTTGGTCGGAAAAATATTACAGCTAAATAAATATTGTAGGAACCATTAAACCAGCTGCACACTGGCCTAATAGAGAGGAATATACTAACGTGGCAATTACCACAGAGCTCTAAATGTCTCGTTTTATGCTTGCAGTCCAGACTAAACTCCTCCTGGAGAAGACGGCATCAATTATTAAAATGAGATTAATGAGTGCGGTACATTTTTGTCTCCCAGAAGTGCTTATAAAGTCAGAGAGAAGCTACAGGAGTGAGGCGGAGCACACAGACGCGCGGCCATCATCCCAGGTCTTGTATTTTATCCACCAACTTTTCACCTCATGATCTTTCATTAGAAACTCCAACTCTTCCGTTTGTATGCTCTAATTCTTCAATCCTGCTTTGTGTTTTTCTTTTTCTGTATTATTTCCAACCTAAGTACAACACATCTAGTAGACCAGAGGGAGGGAAATGGAGGGCTCAGAAAGCTGGAGAGAAAATGAGAAAAAAAAGAGATTAAATCATCAGTCCTGATTAGGAGGGACTCAGAGGCAGAGTTCCACTTTTCTGGTTGCTCCGTAAATTTCGCTGTGCTTCTTCTCCTGCATACTTTGTGCTATTTTCACCATTCAACTTTTTTACTATTCAGCTTGCTCTCCTAATGCCGGCTATATCTCTTGGTATTCGTAACCTTCATACTTTTTATAATATTCAGTTTTTTATGAATTTTTCACCCCATGGGGGAAACCACCCCATCCTGTAGCAGAATTGAGAATTACAATATAAAATGTCCATTGTGGATGTTTCAGGTCCTGCCTATTAATCATCAATCATCCACTTTTGGAGCTGTCATGGAGGAAACAAGGCAGTGGCCATTTTGAAGATGGGCAGTTTAACAGCTTTTGTGCTGCTTAGCACCTGGGAATAATTTCAGCTTTTTTTTGTGCTGCATGTCACCTGTGTTTTGTAGTCACTGTGCTAAACAATGCCTACAAACAAATGATGATATCTCAGGAATCATAAAAGGTATGCTTTTCATTCAGCCATTGTTTTTATCAGAAGCAATAGGGCAACGTTTCTGTTCTTTTCAAATTTTAGGTTTTACATGAGTTTTCTACATTGCATAGATTATATTACTGTAACTCAACATGCAAGCGGAAGGCTAGATGCAACCATTGGTGATTTTGCTACATTTAGCCTTTTATATAATTTTACCTTATAAACTGCGGTAACCCTATGGTTTAGGTTAGGAACCACTGTTCTCCAGCAATTTCTAATACTGTTTAGGTGGAAGTTTTCCATTATTCAAAAGCTTTTTCTCCTCTTCAACAGTTTTTCTGCTATAATAATCCCATTTAGTCACTTTGCAGGATTATAATTTGTTCTAGTGCGTCTGCCAGTTTCTTGCACTTCTACAAGTCTTCAGCAGTTGACTTCAAACGTTTTGGCATCTTCAACAAAAGCATTCAGCATTCACACACTTGCATTTTTGCAGGAAATGCACACTTTCTAGTTTTAAATATATTGCACATTTTCATCAACAAGGCAATTAAATGTGCTTTACATGGATTAGAAGGAAATACAGCAAAACAACAAACTAAAGAGCAAAAAGGAAAAAAGAAAACAAAAAAAGGAAAACTATAAATTACTTCCCCATGTTTAAGAATAAGTCGTTTGTAATTTATAAACTAGTAGGGGTTTCTCTGGATTCTTGTTCTGATAAAACTAGTTTCTCTAATTCTTGCTCCGATATTAAAAGTTTAATGCTAAATGTTGATCTAAGGTAATCAGTAGCTTCTTTAGACAAACTAATAGGAGTTTCTCTGGATTCCAAGTTTGTTCTAATTCCTGCTCTGGGTTGAACAACGAATCCTCTGGATCTTTTTGTTCACATTTGAATCCTGTTTTGGAAGCTAGCATAGCAAGCAAATGCAAAATGGAAAACATTTCTGTCATGGAAATGACAGGAGGAACCGTCCAGCAAAGTGTGGAGATTAAATAAAATTTGATAGGATTAATACAAAATTATTACGTATTCTCTTATCAAAAGAGAGGATTGTGGTGGATTTTTTTAAAACTGGAACATCAGATTAATAAAGTCAGAATATGTTACCTTATATAAATTTTCCAACACAGAACTCTGCCGACTAAAATCAGAAGGCATGAGGAATGTTATAATGTTAAATGAATGTAATAATTATTGAATAGTGAGAAAAATAAATGGTAAAATTCAATGTTTCTTTACATATTTTGTAGCACATTCTCATATATTACATGTTTTCTGGCCAGAAGACATGAAGCTTGTTTGGGGGCAGCGGTGTGGAAAAGTGTAGCAACTCCTGTAATAAACCAGTAACATTTCAAGCAGGTTGGTTACGGACGATTAAATCCTGTCTTCTCTCTTCTTACTTCATCATTTTTATTTCTCTCCTTCGCCTTCATGGTGCATTCAGGGTAAAATACAAATGTTGAGCAGCCAGAAAAATCTTTGCCACAAATGACATGGTCTCCACAGCGCCTGGCTACCGACGTCAATAAGTCGTTTTACTATATAAAGGAAAATAAATAAGCTGCTAAGCTGCTAAAATAACTGTTGTGAATTCATCAGGTTGTCTCCCGACTTATGCGGCTCACTCAACATGCATCAGTCATCAAAGAAACAAGCGACAGTCGGTGCATTTAAGTAGACGCAAGAGAAAAATTAACTCGTGGAGACAGCGCGTAATCTCCAACGTTTTCACAAAAATACATTTTAATAAGAGCTGATTATTCATGTAAGACATGGTTCTTAAGAGCTCACATCTGCTTTTTCAGCAAGAACGAGGCAACAGTTTGTCTCTTTACTGAAAAGACACCAAAGCCTCTTTTTTACCCTCCGTAACTCCTGAGAGAAGATTGACTTAAGAAGCATAAAATGTGTCAAGTGGAAAAAAACAAGAAATCCTAAAGAAATCCTGAGTACATTTCCATAAATACATGTTCAAAATTTCATATTCATGATGTTCTTCTTTCCAACTAGAAAAACATTCACTTTATGTCAACCAACAACTTTATGGAACATCTAGACATATACATACCCACTAATGTAGGTGAAATCAAGAAATAATGTAATTTTTTTTAGACATATGTATGTAAAGTTAATTACAATGATTGTTCTCTTTTTGAAATCATTTGCAGCATTTTGTATTGGCCAATAAACGACAGACAGCATGCAGATGCAAAAACTTATTCAAACTATTTTCAGTTTACAGAACACATAAAAAAAATCTGGTTTTATCCAGGTTCTAAAACTGTTTAAATATAACCTTAAGAGTATAATAGCATGCAACCCGTTTGCCCACTTTATCTAATAAAAAATAAATAAATAATAATAATAATAAAAGCAACCCTAAAAAACACCTAGGAGGGAAAGAAAGAGGCAGGTGACACTAATTAAAACACACAAACAGTAAAAATAAAAATAAATGGCAGATAGAATTGTGGTTCTGGTTCTAGTTCTGGTCTGGTCTGCTTCTCTAGAACCAGAACCAAACATGAAGAAGCAGAAAACTGCATAACAGCTGAAACACTGCACCTTTAAATCTAGACTAAAAACCCAGCAGGTTAGAGTTGCTTTTGAAACACAATCACTGAAACATTAATCAACAATCTGATGTGTAATGATGGCAAAATGTAAACTTTCAATTGTTGGCTGTGTGTTTTATGACTGTCTAACTTTGTGTTTTTATGATGTAAAGCAGATGCCTTGTTCCTGAAATGTACTGTACAAATAAAATTTGATTTGATTTGATCTTCAGATACAGAATATGTGATGCATGGGCACCTTGTTCATCTAAGACACTTTATTTTGTGTTTCTACCCAAATCTCTTCCAATAAAACAGCTATTACTGAAAATAAAATGCGTTATTTCAATCTAATATGTCTTGAGCCATAAATGAGGCTAAGCAAAAACCTCTTGTCAAATTTGTTTCGACCAACAGAGAGTGCCGTACATCTTGCATTCTGCATTTATACTAGTAGGTATTTTATTATACTTTCTAGTAGGAATGCACAATATTATCGGCATGGTATCGGTATCGGCCAATATTAGCTGTAAAGTTTACTATCGGACATCGGCCGTTCCGTCAAAATAACTCACCAATATAAAATGTGTTGTTTTTATCTGACAAACCAGAGACAATGACGCCTGCAGCGCAACGTCAAATTTGCAATTTTCAGTGTCGTCATTGTTTTAGAGAGAGCAAATGTCATGAATAAATTTAAACATAATGCAAGATGAAAGTGTTACAACATTTTCAACCTCCCATTTAGCATTTGCATTTGGTAGCAGGTTAAACTGACAAACATAATGCAGTATTTTAATTCCACAGTAGAGAAAGCCATATCGTTTCAGTAAGTAGGTCTAGGAAAAAGATATCGGTATCCGTTATCGGCCAAATGAGTTTTAGTTTATAGGCATATCGGATATTGACCAAAAATCCAATATCGTGCATCCCTACTTTATAGTCTTCACTTAAAGGGGCAAGGTTGGGGTATGGAATACCGCTCTGGGATGAATATTAATATGTTGCTACATACACGTAAATTGTCTTTTCACATTTTGAACTTGTCAGAGCAACAATATACAACAGCAAACAGTTGAGTTGTCACTGGAGCTGCTTACTCATGAATAAGCAATGCATACGGTGCTGGAAGGCCTGGTGTGTGTTCAGGGAAGGTCATTTTATTATCATTTAAATGTGTGGTGAACGACTGTGTTATTTTGCTGCGATGCACTCTTAATCTGCCCTTTCACAAGATGACACCAGAGTTCCATCAGTGTGAGTAATGGTTCAGAAAACCGACTGTAGTAAACACACATACGCACACACACACACGCAGAGACACAGTTGCCATTTGATGGGGTTCACTTGCTGCAGTTTAATCTAAACAGCAACCTTGCAAGAAGTCCCACCTTCATAAAAGCTGTGATGTTCAGTCGGTGCAGATCTGCATCAGGAATGCCCTTCCGTCTGCCGTTCTCAACAGTGAAAGGTTTGACAGTTCACAATGTGAGTGAAGCTGTTAAAACGTGTAATCCCCCAGCATCTGTTTGATTCATGGATATGACATTTATGCAGCGCAAATGTTCTACAGGAACAAGCTGGTGTTCACAAACAGGTAGGGCAGCGTGGATGTGTGAACAGACAGGAAGTTAAACGTCCTGACAAACGGGTGGCACCACTGCTAGATTCTGTTAGCGTTAGCTCAGTTACTTAGGGTTTTAGATTGATTTTTTATTAGGCACACTAAAAAAAAAACAAAAAAAAACAATAATTCTGACTTATCTCCGACATTCAGTTTAGTTCTTTATTATTATTATTGTTTCTGTTTATTCTGTCCTGTTTATTATTGTTTGTTTTTTGGCTCTAGTTACCTTAATTTGAAAGTGCAAAGACTTTAAAGTAGGTAAAGAGAGAGACGAGAGTCACCAGGCTGGGAATCGAACCTGCGACGGCCACGTCAAGGACTGAGGCCTCCTTATATGGGTTGTGCTTAACTCCTGTGCCACCACAGCACCCCTGTCCTGAGTTTTATCAAAATATTTTAAAGAAAAAAAAATACAGCAAAAGAAGTTTGATGATATATCAAACTGGACTAAAAGAGTATCGGTATCGCAACACTTATGCTGTATTTACTTGGCATCAGATCGATAAAGTCATCCCCTGGAATGGCTGAAAAACAAACTCCAAAGCTCCTTTATGAACATTTATTACTGTCAAATTAACTCCTATAACAAGACAGTTTTCTAATGTTATAAGTGAAATAATCTGCCAATAGAAGTAGTACTTTTTCATCATTAAGGAAAGGAATTACTTACTTAAAGCAAGCTCCTTTATCTTTCTGAAAAGTTACTTGTGAGTTAGTTTTGTGCATTAAGGTATTTGCACTAGACAAAAATATAAGATTATAAAAAGTAAGATCTTTTGTTTTTGCAGGTCTTGTTATGCATCTAGAACCTCCTCGTACGTCGTCTTATCTTTTGGAAAATGCCATTTTGAATCATAAAACAAACACAGCTCATTTGGAGCTTAACTGAAAACCTATGTAAAGTTCAATTCCTCTTAATTAACCTCATCAAGAGCTTGTAGCCAAAGTAACCGCAAAGTTTACACCTGGTGTTTGAATTAGAACCCAGTCCAAGTGATCAAAAACACAAACTGTGATGTTACAGATACATCAGCAGACGGTTATGTCTTGTTGTCTGCTTGATTAACAGCCCACTGTTTCAACACCTACGTGTTTATTTGCATATAATGCGGCTAACTGAGGTTCAATTCCCTCAGAGCACTTTTTTTTTAATGCCAAGTGAAAATGTAATTGCTTTGTGAGGGTAAATTTTAGCTGAATTAGCCCGGAGTCATGTCAACGGCAGATATGAACTGGGAGAATGGCTCAGCTGATGTTGCGTCGCAGTGATCAAATGGAATATTTTCTCTGCTATGCTGCTTCTGCTGAGTGCTGCAGACAGACAGAGCAGGTCAGACGGGTCTGAAGGAACTCTGAAGCCTCAGGAATCCAGCGCTCAGTCTGCACACGCCGACAGCCTCTACAAGCACATCCCACCAGACAGGCTGACAAAAGAGTACACACACCTCTAAATATAGAGAATACACACATTTCTGCAAGCTTCATATAAACGCAGGAAGTTTTTCAGGGACGCAGGATTGCTTGCCTCCATGTTGCTTTGTGGAAAATGTAGAAATTAATCTCTTTAAAGGCGCGTCGGAGTCACTTTGGGGAAAACAATGCTGACAGTGAGCAGAGGTGGAAAGCATGCTAATTATGGCTAACTGAAGCAGACTGCTTTCATTCGGCTTTTTCCACAGTCGTGCTGTTTTTTGTTTTTTTTAATTTCCAGTGTGTTTTTTGTGACAAGAAAACCAATGTTTTTTCTTGCAGCCTGCCACAGGCAAACTTTGGTGCAGAGGTTTGATCGCTAACAGATTAGCATGGTGTCTCTAACAGGATGTAGCCTTATCACTGCGTCTCCATCTGGCTGTGCTTGCACTGGGCTATTTTTGGTTCATTTTCAGCCAGTTTTCCAGCACTGAGTGTTTTTTGCGATTGGGCCGAGTCTCAGACTAGTAGCGTGTCAAGCATGGCGTAGTACGCGGGACGAAACGAGAAGCAATTAGCACCGGGGTGTTCAAAGTGAGGTCCGGGGGCAATTTGTGCCCCTCTGCAGGATTTTGGGGGGCGAAATCTTGCATGTTGGTCAATGCAGAGGGACATTTTTCTGTATTCTAGGGAGAAATGTTTTGCAGATAAATAATATCTATACATAGCCAGGTCCTACTTTGGAAAAAAAAAAGAAAGGGAAAAAAAAGTGAATTTCACGTTAGTCATTAAAATTGATCACTTTGCGTATAAATAATCCATGCAAACAGACTCACTTTGAAGATATTACTAAGCAACTTACTTTGAATTACTTAAATGAAATAATGTTTAAATGATAATCTAATCTACACAATAGGGCTGAAATGAATAATCAGATTAATCAGATTAATTGTGATTAATCGATTATAGTGATTAATCTGATCGATTAATCACCAACTGGACGATATGAACTCAAAAAAAGACCATTCACTTAAAATATACAACATATTCAGAGCAGTAACTGTTCAGAAATACACATATAGTTTGGATTTACGATAAACATATCATTGGTGGCATTGATAGCTTCACCTGGCTCACATTCACTGGAGGAATGTCATGTTGTTGCATTTTAGGCTATAAAAAAATGTTTATATTTCCCTGTTTAAAAAACAGAACTGAATCATGTGTTTATTTGCATATTTTAATGTATTTCTAAGAGTACATGGAAAGACTTACGTGGTTGAATGAAAAATGTGCTGAATGTCGCAAAATTCGAATAACTGATAGAATAATCAATTACTAATTAGTTGCAGCCCTAATGCACAGCAACAACCAAGTATGTTCGTGTTCACCCTTTGGAAACATGTCAGTCATGATGCATCTTGTATAACGTAGTTGTCAGATAGATGTTGTACGAAAGGAAGCGTTTGGTTTCAGGTTGGCCAGCCGCCTCCTCCACTCTCAGCCAAGTTCTAAAAATCATCAGATTTCATTTTTAACCACGCGTGGCTTCAATCTGAGCAATCCAAGCTAAACTCCCGCTGCTCGTCGACTCCTTCCTGCAGAATGCTTACGGTTCGGTTTGGGTTTGCAATACGCACTTCCCTGGGGGGACGTGGCGTTTTCCCACGTCGCTACACACTCTGCATGCGGCCGGTGTGATATGAGAGCGTAATCGGGGAATGGCAGTGGAATCCCTCTGCCATGCACGCGCTAAGCATCGGAATTTGGCCCAAAGACGAGAGAAAAGGTCTCCACTTAGCGCTTAATACTTAAGAGATGGTGACCGAGGGAGAGAGAGAGAAGGAGCAGCAGGATAAGGAAAGATATAAGAGCTGAACATTTTTTGGAATCAGAGGGAAAAAGGGATTAGATCAAACATTATGCAAAAGCTCCTCAGGCCTTAGGGCTGAAACTTTGTGCCACTGAGAGATAAAAGCCAGAAAGTCAAGAGAAAACCACATTAATGACAGTGGGAGAAAAAACCTACCTCCATTTTGAATGAAAAAGAAGAGATGAGGAATAAAGAGGAGGATTTAGAGGAAAAAGGAAAACCAGGAAAAATGTAATAAACACATCCTGGATGTCGTGTTACAGCCAAACGTGAATGTATTTTCTTTACATTTTATGTGAAAAAGATATTTGTATAGCCTTTTTGTTAAAAATAAGAAAAAAAATATCATCTTTCGCTGCAGAGACAGCTGCAAGTCTTTGAGTTTTGTCTCTACAGACACAGAAGTTTGTCCATTCATCTTTGCAAACAAGCTCTCAAGTTCACAAAGCGTTAGAGATGAAACTGATCTTAAAACCAGTTTAGTCACCGCTATGTCAGTGTGTTCATCTACCTCTGTTTGCAATCTTTAAGTCAAGCCTTCATAAAAAAATAAAACTTATTGCAGAGCCTCAAAGACTAGATGTTGGTCTTTAGGACTTGAGGATGTAGGATCTGCTACAGCAGTTTTGGTGTAAAGCGTCATGATTTCTTCAGACTTCAGAGAATCTTTTGACTCTTTTTCGAAATAATTTTTTGCATTTCTCTCGACTCATGTCACTGCCACAAGCTTTGACATTTTTAAACAAGATGTTTCTGCTTCAGAATGTGAGTTTCTTGCCTGATAACAAATGAGGGGTATTTACTTGTAAAAATAGATCCTGGTAAAGAGCAGAGACATGTTCCTGCAGAAACATATGAAAGAACACGTTAAACTTTAGCTTTTAGGAATGAATTTTAGCATCCCACAGGACTGAGATTAGAAGTTGAGCTGCCTTTTGTCTTTCTTTGAAATTATTCTATGAATATATTAACGGAAATAAACCCGAGGAGGACAAAGGCTGTCTGCTGAGACTGTCGGCGGTGTCAGCCGATGGAACAAAAGTTTGACACCAAATCACAGAGTTTTTGGACAGAACATGTGACCTGAGCAGGAGTCAAGAAGTTTAATGACCTGTAACTGGACAGGTTTCCACACCCTGATGTTCTCCCTGTATGCTAATGACCTGTAACTGGACAAATGCCTCTGGCAGGAGCTCACAGGTAACTTCCTACATATGTGAATAGCAGAAAAGGAGTCACATAAATTATTGGGATTCATAAAGAGAGCTCATTTAATAACTCCAGTTACTCTGTGGAACTTCAGTGTTTTGTCTGCAATACGTTGGAAAGTGATGTTTTAAAAATCTACAGTCTCAGTATTCTTTGGTAAGTCAGTAAGATCCTTTCCCTTTGGTTGACTTTGAATCCAGCAACTAATGATAGGAACCATGTTGAAATTTTTACTAGGGATGCACCTACATGAAAATTTGGGCCAATATCGATATCCAATATTAATATTGCTAATATGGCCGACAACTGATATTTACAGATATAGTATAAATGTTTCCCTATTGGTCCAGTTTTATCTTTCGGACCGACTACACACAGGTTTGCATCACATTTTGACAGTGGTTGTGTTTCCATTACAAATGTTGGCAAATTTCTGTCTATGTTCTGCTAATGCCAATAAAACACAAATTCATAAGTAATGAACTTAAAGTCACACATGAATAAGCTTGCTCATGCGATAAGTCATTATAAATCATGGCAGCGGTGGATGTAAACAGTTACATGAGATATATTCAGAATTCAGACATGGTGCTAGCTCTCATCCTCTATCAGCCAATCAGAGGAGACGTCGGCATCTGATTCAGGTGTTGGAGTGACAAACCCCGCCTACTTGGTAGCGGCTACATACGCCGTGTTTTGGGGAAATTGTAGTCGGCCATTTTACAGAAGAGCTGTTGATTCAATATGTTGTCATAAAAAAAACAAAAAAAACAACCAGAGTCAAACCATCATCCTCCTACCACTTCCTGTTGTCTTCTTTGTGGTTTTGGCCAGAAGTAAAATACGGCTGTTGGTCACGTAACTCATGCGATGCAAAAAAAGTGTTTAAATATGGATTAAGAAAAACAAACCACATCATCCAAGCGCAAAAAAACCTTTCACTGAAAAACTTCAAAATTTGGAATATTTCCATTAAGCAAATTTATTTCCGTTATTCTAATTTGCGCAATTTTAGTACTAAACCCAACTAGTGACCTTTTGCCTAAGACAGAAGCTCTACGGCGTTCTGCATGGTAGAATTCATTTGTTCGATTTGGGGTCATGTCAGTTCTTACACATGATGTCAGTTTCTTTTTGTTTTTTTTTTTGTTTATTTTATAAACATTTGCTAAATCTCAGAATGTATTTATTACTAATAATATAAAACTAAAGTAAAAAAATAAAAACATCAAAGAAGCCTGATGCAGTTGGAGCAAATTACTGCAGATGATAGATGCTCTAAGTATTATTACAGGCAGCGAGAAAGAAGAAGAGACTAGAAAATATGGCTCTAATCCAAATAAGCTCAGAAAAAATGAACAAATCTCTTAAAAAAAAAAAAAACTGAAGCTGTCAAACATTCAATGATAGATTTGCTGTGAAAAGTATTCACTCCCTGAGAGGCATCTTCTGCTTTTCCAGTAACTGTTTTTCAGATCTTTAAACAAATGTCATTATCAAACAAAAATGATCCGATATACAGAAAACATTTCTCTGTGAAATGTTTAAAAACCCCTCATAAAAACATCATTCCAGCAGTAAGAGACGTGACCGAGTTTCCTTTCACAAGCAGCAGCAGGAATGTGATGCAGTATTTATTTCAGGCTCATTCCAGCTGATTCATTGAATTATTTTACGGTGATTAGCCACATCATCACCGCATTATTAGAGGCGCTGTCCCAGGTGAAAGCCGGCAACTATCAACATATTAATATTTAACGCTACCATATATATTTAACAATGGGATGATCAGCCATGCATGAGAACGCAAAGGAGCGTGTCAGGAAGACAAAGCAGTTTGAGACGAAAAAAGCGATTTAAGGGCCAAGTCTTTAAATAGAGCCACCATAAGTCATGGTTACATTTGAACTTTGAAACGATTTAAACGTGCTGCACTGCCAAGCTGTGGTTACGATTCTGAACGTTTGCAGTATGGCGTAATGTTTAACGTTTAAGCTACACAACTTTAAATTATTCAGCTATATTTTGGTCTATATGTTCTATGTTCTGCATCTAATTTTAATATGCTGCATATGTTTCTGTGCCACTCTGTGAATTTTTCACTACACCCGTCAGGGTGTGTCACTCTGCCTAGAGGAGGGTCAAACAATTGGAACAGGAGGTTCTGACCCTGCCATGACGATGAAGAAATCCAGGCGGTTCCACGTGTCTCCAAGGTAACAGCGCCGTCCGAAGATTCCCAGAGCGACCATCTTGATGACCATCTCCATGGCAAAGAAGATGTAGATGAATGCATCAAACGCCTGAGGAAATAAAGTTAATGGGTTCAAACTTTAGCAGAAGGGAAATAGCTTTTTAACTGTTTTGCATAAAAAGCAAATAAATATTTTGTTTTTACCTTAAAGCTGCAGTACGCAACTTTTATAAAACATATTTTTTTGACATATTTGTTGAAACTGTCACTATGTCGTAATAAGTCTGGCATGAGACGGATAATCAGTGAAAGAAGTGCTTCCAATGCCGACTAGAAACAGCCAATCAGAGCCGGGGGCGGGCCTTAGCGCTGTCAATCAGGCTCCATTTGCCCCCTTTTCATCTCCCTCCCTGCTCTCTGCTACGCTGCATGAAGCAGAACCCGCTGTAAATGCTCAAGCTAGTTAGCGTAGCCACAGATGATGGCTTTCCTGTACTAGTAAGTTGTTTCTCTGCCGTTACATTTAGCAACACATACACCACGATGATTGACAGCGCTAAGGTCCTCCTCCTGTCTCTGATTGGTTGTTTTTGGTCTGGAGTGCTACATTTATTCAGACGTCTATAGCAGCACAGGGAGGAGGTGGAGCAGGTCGATCTTTTCACAGATAATCTGTCTGATATACGCACTGTCACAATATGGTGACAGTTCTAACAGATATGAAAAAAAAAAACATTTTTTATAAAAGCAGCTTTGAGAAAAGAAGACAAAATGTGTTTGACCTCTGTTAGAAGGTAATAAAGAGAAACAAACTGTGTTCTGTAATGATGGTAGCAGTTGTTTTGTCTCCCACATGACTGAACGAAACCTTTAGCTTTTGTACATCACTGGACTGTGATAATGACATTTTAAAGACAGAAAATATGTTATTTCTCCAGCTCGATGGGTGCATATCACCTACTGTCAAGAAAACACTGTGATATGAAGAAGTTATTATGTTTGTCTTCTCCTCTTTTATGAAGTGGATATGATTTATATCATGCACTTTCAAATGTTTGAGCACA
>NW_006799971.1:3392835-3447834 GCF_000485575.1 Poecilia formosa
CAGCAGTGATTAGCAAACACCTGGTGGAACTCAGAGTCTGCTGAGGTTATTATACAAACCACAATGCTCCAAAGACAGTCGAGCATCGTTGTGATGACTTGAGGGGGTGTTGATAAGGATGGGAGGTTCTTAAAGAGACAGAGACCAATTTCAAGGTGCAACGTCAAATTTCTTTTAAGTTTTGATTTATACAGTATTTTCATCAAAACTGAAGGTTACAGTCACTTGACTATGCTGTAAAATGTGTCTTCGTGTCTGGAAAGTATAAAAATGCCCATCCTTTAGAAAACTTCTAACAAAATCCCTGATTGCATTTTTCTAAATGTATGTCACTGAAGTTTTTAGTTTTATATTTCTTTTTTTCAAGTTGATCAAATTAAAACCTGAAAACTTTTTTTAAAACCTAAAAACTAGTTTAAAAATATGGTATGACACAGAAGTGAATTCCTCTAAGCCTTTTCCACCAGGCCTCAACATTCTGTTCATGCACAGTGAACAGAACGGTAACCGAGGCAAACTCACATCAAATAATTGGCTAAAATCAAAGTTCATACCAGCTTCTTCTCTAAACTTGCTCCGTCTTGTTCTTCAAAGTTAATGTTTCATCTTTTCTCTAATTTCTCATCTCCATCTCAAAGCCCCATTCATCTTCTCTCTATTAAATATGAATTTCTATCTTTTTTTTCTTGCCCAAAGGCTGCTCCAACCTCTTTTTTTTCCTGGAGAAATTGAGCATTTTGCCCCTAAATGGTAGGATAATAGAAAATAATTTGCTTGAAAAGTTATCAAAGATGAGCCTCGCATGGGTAGCTCTCATATCACACCCAGCTTTAATCAAGCATCTAATTAAATGGAGAGAAAGAGAAGAGGGTGAAAAAAAATAAAACAAATCAAAACGATCTCAGCTTGTAACGGGGTTTTGCTGTTTTGAGCACAAAGCCTTGATTAACTGTTCTTTTCTGTGCAAACGGGGGATTAGAGACGAACTGACACGCTCGGCGTTGCTTGTAATTTGATTTTCAGGGGGACAGGACTGCAAGCGGCACGATCTCAAGCTGAACCGTCTTAGTTTGGTGAGAGCTCGCAGCTGAAGAGCAGCACACCCCGCTGCTTACAGATTTCTGGGGAATTTTAGAGACACGAGCCTGGCTAGCTAATAAAGAGGAAGAACTAAAGTTTGCAACCTTCCAGGAGAAAATGGACAGAGCTCCAAAAATGGTGAAGCGTACGAGCTCTCCTCTCTTGTACGCTGGGTAAACCCCGAGGATAGAACTGGGTGAACATAAATACAATTTGACCTACGACCCCAACAACAAAAACTGCTGTAAAGACTAAAATGAGATCCTCAGAATTCTTTATTGACGTCCCAACGAACCTCTGATAAAATTAATCCATTCTACCACAGTTATTGTTGACTCAGATATGTAATCACTTTAATTATTACTTATGAATAATATTCGTGACTAAATAACCTGTCTATATAAACGTTGTCAGTAGCAGACCAACCCAGATACTTAAAATCGTACTTGGAACCTTCCTGCATCTTAGAAGTATGTAAGGTTGTACTTGCATACAGAGATAGCTTTGATGTAGTTAGATTTGTTTTTGACTCAATAGGTTATATTTCAAAATCACAAAAGGGTTGGGGTTACAGAAATGAACCAACATATTACAATCAATGCACCCTAAAAATGCTGGGTTATTTTGATGACCCGTCTGCTGGGTACAAGCCGTTGGGTCACAGGGGTTAGCTTGACCAAATACTGGGTCAAAAATCATAACTCAGGAGTTGAGTCAGCAATTTATCGGAAGCTAACCGCTTGACTAATCCTGTTAGGTCACGGGTTGGGTAGATTTGAACAAATATTGGGTTAAAAAGTTTTTGGGGGTTAAAAATTTTTTACACAGTCGTTTGGGTTGTTCACATTTTTTTCATCATGATGAAAAATTAACATAAAATTTGATTTAAAAAAAAAGAAAATAGTATCTGTACTGTTACAAGACCCTTTAGGACAAGCAAAGAGGAACCTCCATATACAGAACTTCCTTGTTTTGCACACTTCATAAATCAATATTGTGCTTCTCAGAGAACTCATGATTTTTTGGGGTTTTATTGCACAATTTGAAACATGATTTTAATGGTTGGTGATCCACATAACATCCACAGAGCGGCTACACTTTAACCATCATGTTGTAAAGTCTTACTATTCAGTGAAGGCTTTGAGGAAAGAAAGGGAAAAGTATGATTTTTAGTAAGTCAGGATTTATGGAGCACACAGTCTGAAACACTCAAGAGGACAAGCTGCTGCTGTTGTCGGAGTTTTGCAACGACTTCTCTTGGGTTCACGTTTTACAGCCTTTTTGACTGACGACTTCAATACAGTGTGGTATTACCCTGGGCCACTCAAAGTATACAGAAGTCAATTTACGGTCATCTTGAGGGCCAGTGGAGAAGCTGCAGCAGTTGATGCTGCAACAACTTTGTGACTTTGTTCTCTGGTACTTTGTGCGAAGCTGCAACGACTGTTTTCTGATTCTGTTTTCACAGGTACAATCAGAAATATCTGTACACCAGGGTTAGAATCGTTTTCAGGTTTTTTAACGTTTATTCTAGTTATCAAAATAAATAAATAATTAAATAAATCAACTTCACACCAGTTCAAAAGGCTAATAAATAGATACATAAACATGAAAATGAAGGGTTTTATGTCCATCATTTCTATAGGTATAGTTTTTCACTCTGAAATGCCTTTTTTAAAATATATCTCAGTTACTGAAAACGTTTTCTCAATTTCACTTTTCGTTAATTTGTTAGTTTTATCTACTCATCTTGGTGCACAATGGTGTAAAATCTACTAAGATCTACTGAACCACCAACCATCTATTACAAGTTAAGACAAAGCCTCATCTGAAGATCCACATGCGTTAGAGTTCACAGATAGCTGAATGTCCAGCATTAAACAATATGTTATTGAACCACAAATGTTCTGAAAGAACTCCATTGATTCTGGTGACGCTGCTCACTAAATCCATTTTGCTATTAAACAGAGTCCATAGATACTTGGAGGGGAAACTCTATTAGGTCCAACTCAACAATCGGGCCCCCTTAGAGAGTTAAATCAATCTACTGCCAGTGTTTCCAAGATGTGCCTGTCTGCGCACGCCGTGTGTGTGTAGGTGTGTGTGTGTGCGTTTGAGAATATAAGGAAAAGGAGAGCAAGTTGGTTTAAGAAGTGGCTTCCAGTAAAAGACTAAAGTCATGTATACACACACTTTATATTTATAAAATATGAAAAATACTACTGGACAGTTATCAAATTAAAAGAAAGGTAGACGTGAGTTGGGTAGTTAAAGGAAAACTGTACAAAATGTGCATGTATGCGAGTATAAAAACCAGGAGACATTAGCATCAGTTTTATGAGGAAAAAAATCCTAAGCAAAACTTATAAAACATAATTATGACTGTAAAAGTCAAATTATCACTAAAATCCCAATTTTCAGTAGACTTTAACATAATAAAATGATTAGACATAAAAAATATTACAATGACATTGATCACAATTATTTCCATATACAACTGTTCAAATACTCACATCCTATAGTTATCACTTTTTATTGGATTACTAAGAATGTAGGTGTATGAAGACCAGTTCTAAACACCATTTCTGTGAAAATGAGGTGCGGTTTGTGTACCTGTAATATCTGGCAGCGGTCTGAGGAGCAGTCGATGTTCTCGCAGGGTTGGTACATCCCCAGGGTCACGCAGTTCAGCAGGATCACCATCATGCTCACACGCTCAAACCACGTGGAAACAGGCAGTTAAAGAAAATTTACCACATCAAAAAAAAAAAAAAAAGCATCAAATCCACTAAGAATAATAGGAGGAAGATAGAATATAAAGCTCTGGAACAAAGCTCTGGAAGAGCACTTTGCATTATTTGAGGTCTGAAAGCACTGCATCTTTTTTGTTATTTTGACCGTTTCTCATTTTCTGCAAATAAATACCACATTTTTGCTTGGACTTTCAGAAACATGATGTCAGTAGTTCATAGAATAAAAGAACAATGTTCATTTTATTCAAACATAAACCTATAATAAGTAAAATCAGAGAAGCTGATCATTTTGCAGTGGTTTCTTTAATTTTTCCAGAGCTGTATATTAAAGCTTTTTTGTAAACTTTCTTGTTATATATAGATTCTTCTTCATACATGTTCAGTAAAATCAGAATATTAATGAAAAAACAATTTAGTTCTGAAATTTATGGGTAACTGAAACATTATATGAATTACACAAAGATGTTTGAAAGCTTATATTTCTGTTAACTACGGAGACTTTCTACTTGCAGGTTATGAAAATGTCACATTTAAAATTAAAATATAGCATCAGACCAATAAAATAATAATAACAAAAGAAAAACTGAAATTTGGGTTTAAAAGGAGTTATTTTCAAAACACACTTGTAATCAGACAAGCGGGCCTCATCTGAACGCATGCTCTAATTTAAAGAAAAGAAAAACGTGTGTTTTTCTCCAGTGTAAAAGCTCACATTGTTTTACAATTTTTAAAAATTTGTTATTAGTGTTCTCTGACATGAACACGAACATCAAAAATAAAAAAAATCCATTTAACTGAACCATTCCACTAGCACACACACATATATCTCAAATAATAAAAAAAAGCTAAGTGAGCCGTTAGCGACGCTACAGGTGCAGCTACACAGAACTCAGCTGCAGCATCTTCTGTCTTCTTTGTTTGAGCGAGGAAATTAACTCATATTGATTCAGCGATTCTTTCTGGGATCTGAAAAAGCCCTATGAAGCAAAAGTTTAGGAATGTGTGACAACACCAAAAATTCACACAACAGCATGAATAAGCCCAGTTTAGAGGAAGGGGAAAAAAAATTCAAAAAGAGTAAAAACAGGATGGAGAGAGAAAGTGCGGTACCAGGTGTTTTTGCCAGAGAAGAGTCAAGGTGTTAAAGTTTGATACAATATGAATCGTTCAGGCATTCGCTGCACAGCTTGATGTGCCCAGGAAGTCCAGGTCCTCCCTCAGGCTGCTGCCTGGCTGCCGATAGCAGAAGGAAAGCAGCCTCAACTAGAAACCAATCATAAAAAAAATAAACTTAAATATTAGAAAACTGATCCCATACAGAGGAAACTGCAGAGAATTCTCTGGGCCCTTCAACAAAGAAAACAGGTTACTGTAGACATCACAGCATGGATAAAGATAGGTTATGAGTGGGCAAAAAACACATGCATACACACACACACACGTGCGCGCACACACACATGCATACATAGAGACTTGCACACAAACACCCACTTCCCAGTGCTTACATGAGCAGAAAACGTGCAAAAGAAACCCAGCAGGTTCAAATACATAAACGCTAACATTCACCCACCCACATTTAAACTCACACTTTCTTTCATGAGCACACACACACACACACACACACACGCACACACACACACACACACACACACACACACTTAACATTCAGTCTGAGGCTGGATGAGTGAGTGTCAGCTGATAGGCATCATTGTCTTTCAAAAATATTTAGATCTACAGAAAAACATGTTTATGTTTCACATGTTTAAGGAGACGTGAGAGTTTAAGGGAAACAATTTAATAAATTTAACTTTAGATCCTTAAATTTAGTCATCAAATGTTAAGTGAAGAGTAGGGGGGAGGTGTCTGAAAATCTATTCATCTATCCATTTTTTTCATAGCCTCTTAATCTTTATTCCTCTCATGTAAGATGTTCAAGAAACTAAATCTAGTTGGAAACTATCAAAATTTGGGACCCGAAAAGTGTAAAATTTGTAGAATGGAGATATAGATTATGTTCTTGATTTGGTCTACAAACATCACACAGATGTTTTAATTTTATTAAAATGGCACTTTGCTTGGATTCATGTAATCTATAAGAACAACATGTTGATTTTGTTCAACACAATTTTTTTTAAGTTTCACTTATTTACTTATTCTACTTGAATTTCTCAGCGTTGTAAAAAAACCTTTATTAAACATCTATCTTTCTAAATCAGTTTGACACATACAGTGTTTGTGTGTCAAACTAACTATGTTAACTAAACAATAAGTGTGTGTTAACTAACTCACACTTGTTTGTGTGTCCACTAAACCATTAAACTTTCTAGTAAACTTTTAAAGAATGCCATTACCTTGAATGAAATGCCATGAAAGTTTTACTGACCTACGTTTTACTCGGGTATATTCTGTTTACTATGACGGATAACATTTGGAATTATCTTTGACACATTTAAGTTTCTGTGAAAATGGGTTTAAACTGTTTAGCGTTGCATTTATTGCTTTGTCACTGTTGGTTTACTCGTTTTAGCTTTAGTAACTTTTTGTTTTCATAAAGCTCTAATGTAATTCTGGGTTTTGATGTTAAAAATTCAAATACAAAATATGCTGAAAACGAAGGAACAACTCGCCTACAATTAAATGCTGATCATCATCATTGTAATCGACATTTGATAACATTCACACAAAAACAAACCTTTTTTTTTTGTTGCTACTTTCAAGAATGGAGGAGTTTTTCTAAACAGCAAAGCCTTTCCAGGAAAAATACATATTTTAATGGGAAGCAAAGCTGAAGAAGAAGAAAATACTTTGGGTCAGCTTTTTCTTATTTCTCCACTCTAAGTAAGTATGACAGCCTTAATGCTATGAGGATTAACTGGAGGCTATTATCCTACTGCAAGTGAAGTCTACACAAACAGAGTCCAAGTGTTGCTAAAGTGGCGAAGACTTCCAGGAGGCTCCTGGTGAAACGCCACCATTAACACAGTGTCAGTCCGTCTCCTGGATCTTCTGAAAAATGAGTCAATTAGTGTGGGTACCTTGGAGAAGGCTCCATCTATTTTTTATTTTTTATTTCTCTGTAACAATCACATGCTACTCATCAACTCTCCAATAGTGGATTTCAAAGCACAGAGCTCTAATACGGCAGGGATACTGGAAGGAGATTACCTCCAAAATAGTTTCACATAGCTCAAGCTCACTTCATGTTTTAAGCATATTAAACATCTATATTTCAAAATATATATGTTTGCAAACTGTTTGTCGTTTGCAAACACTTTTAAGGAAGTGTATGCAAATGACTGTGCCACTTTTTCCAGCATGTTGTTTTATATTCTGCTGTCACTTATTTCTGGACATCTATTGAAAATGGTTTTGTGTATTGTATTTTCCAGACTATAAAGCACACCTCACTATAAGCCGCACCTATAAAGTTTAAAGGGGAAAAAACAAAAACTGGAAACTTACATATATACGCCGCACTGGGCTATAAGCCGCTGGTATCTCCGCTGCTCTCGGTTTTTCTTAATAAATCTGCTGTTAAGGACGCAGCCCTCCTTTCATGCTGAGTTTACGGGCAGCGGCTCTATTTTCCTCCTGTTCTAGACCTCAACTTAAAAGCTGCATCATATGAGTTTGAAGACATTTCTCCATCGTGCGTGCTGCTAGCATGTGCTTGTTCTAAATGAAAATTAGCTCGTTCTTCTTTGATTTCCAATTCTGACTTCCAATGATTCACTTCTTGCTAAAGAGCCCCCTGGTGGTTGAACAAAAATACACAGAAAAGCCGCACCGGGCTACAATCCGCAAGGTTCAAAGTGTGGGGGAAAAAAGTATAGTCCAAAAAATCCTAATTAGATGTACTGACTTTTACACAAATAATCTGTAAATCATTCTGGATGTATTCTAGGCTACAACAATATCACCGTTTTTATTTTTTTTTTATTTTGTTTGTTTGATTGTTTGCTTATTTTTAATATATTTGAATAATTTGTTTTATCTGTGAAAAATTAAGTTTAGTTTGTTTTAAGCACATCTTGATCAACAATCTGGTGAAATAAATCTCTGCTACTGTTGAACCGTGGACAAGGGCTGCACACACACACACACACAATTTTGGACATTTCTGCAGTAGGTCATGACAAACACTTCAAATTATTTAAATGCGCAGGTAGAAGATGGTTTGTTTACAAATATGAAAAGCAAGCAAGAAATAAAAGCCAGCAAAGTGACAACAACCTCAGTAAAATAAGCCACATTACCAAACAATCACACTCTGTCCACCCATTTTTAGTTTGAATAAAGTTTTTGAGACCATCGTGTATTATAATTTAATCGGGAAATCTTGGAAATGTTGGAAAAAAATTCAGTGAGTATATCACAGACCTGTCAAAAAAAAAAAAGACTGAAAAGCTCCATAGTTTAGTGGCAAATGGTGGACCATTACAAAAACGACGCACATGAGCTGGAAGCCTCAGCGTGACAGAACCGCAAAGATATGGGAAGCTGAAGGCATGCGACAGCAGGAGCTGGTGTTACGCTGCATGGTGTTACGTTTTCTAACCCTTACCCCATTTCTCCCTCTCTTTCTTTCGCCTCTACAATTTTTAATTGTTACCAAACAGACGTCCAGGAGGCAAAGTGCCTCGCGTTTCTTCGGCAACCTGTCGACCGTCAAAAGGGGATTCACACAAACGCTTCTTCATTTCCCACATGAACATTTCAGCATCACGTTTCTGCATATGGAATAAAAATTTGTCCCAAATGTCAATTCACAGCAGCCGTTCAATTCTGAATAGAACGCTGTTTAGTAATGCAACAGTGAGACACACTTAGTGCAAATATCTCAGAGTAAATAATGCCTCCTTCGGGGTGAGTGGGGGCCTGGCAGATAGAGTAGGGGTCTTGCAATTGGAAGGTTGAAGGTTTGATTCCTTTTGCAGGTCAATGAGCATTTGGGCAAAGCACTTAACCCCTAGTTGTCCACTGATCTACATATCGGTGTATAAATGTAAAAATGGGTGAATGTGACTCCAGTGTAAAACGCTTTGAGTGGTCAGAATAGCTGGAAAAGCATTGAAGAAGTTCAGTCTAATAAACTTTTTTAAGTTAAACTTTTTTTGAAAAATTATTGCCCTTGGTTTGAATGCATTCCTGTGTGAAAATGACAGAAGCTGGTGTAAGAGCTCACTGCAGGAAGTCAGACATATGTACTCACTTTGCTTCCTTCACCTACATATAACTTTTTCTTTTTGGCCATTGTGCACGCATTAGAGTATTAAGTTTGCCGACTTGTTTTAAGTGGTTGCAATTCAAACGCAACTTCCTGGACTGTATTCCAGTGTATTTTGGCTCTGGTAGCATCAGAAAACCTATGTAAAATCAGCTACATTAAAGTACAGCATTTCTGTGCTTGGAAAATTAGGAAAAAGCAAACAGATGCAAACACATATGTATTTTATTTTATTTTTTTAAAGTTATTCGGCAACTTTTTCAGCTGTTAAAAATGACTTCATACTGGAGTGGTAACTTTAACTTTTTCCAAAATTTTCAGAGGCTTCAGAAATCAGGTCAAATAAGTAACGTAGGTGTGAAAGATCTGAATTCAAAGTGAATCAAAGTCCCAGGAGTGCAGAGGAGGTTTGCTTTACCAACGATCTCAACTCCAGAGTGTGCCATCGTTATCCTACAATACCAGTGGCGGTGTGTTCTTTTTATTTACCACACACATGCACACACCCACCCACACACACACGCACACACACGCACACACACCTACACACACACACACACTACTGCTGTGGCTACCAAAAGTTGTATTTTTTTTCCCAGACTTCCACCTCACTCACCAACACATCGATTTCTGCCTCACGAAATTGTACTTTTGCTTTTAACTCTTTTCTCCATGGTTGCCAATATTAACCGCAAAATATCATTGATCGGCTAAACACACTTTAACATTCAGATATTGTCTGGTTTTGGTTGAATGTGTATGCGTAGAAAGCAAAACGTGGTGTGAAACTTTGTACACAAACATAAAAAGGAGCCGTGATTTACAGAGAGGAATTGGCTCTGCAGTGTGTGTGTGCATGGTTTTATAAATCTTGCGTTTTCTTTGGCGCATGTAAACATTGTGATCCTGCACAATGTTACACAGCTCTGGAAAAAATGAAAAGCTCACTGCGCCGAATACCATTAAAAACCTCCTGGTTATTCCACCAAATATTGATTTCTGAACCCTTTAAAGTTAAAGCATTAGCATTGTTGTTTCTAAATGAATATTAACTTGTTTTCTATGCATTATTTGAGACCTGAGAGCACTGCATCTTTTTCGTTATTTTGATCATTTCACATTTTCTGCACTCAAAAAAGAAAATAGTTTAACCAACTTAACTGAATTGCTTCTGTGGGTAACAAGCAATTCAATTAAGTTTATCCAACTTAATTTATTAAGTTTGACTAATTCAATATATTATAATCATCCAACTCAATTTGTTAAGTCAGTCTTACTCAAATCATTTAGTTTACTTCAAAAATGGTAAATAAACTTAAATGGCACTTTTGACCACTGAAAGCACATATTAACACATTTGGTAGGCAACTTTGGATTAAGTACCCAGGGGACACATTGACATATAGCAGGAGGAAGCTGGAATCGAACTGTCAACCTTCTGATCACAAGGCGACTGCGCTATCCACAGAGCCTGTCAGTAGTTCATAGAATAAAAAGAACAATGTTAACTTTCCTCAAACATAAACCTGCAAAGAGTAAAATCAGAGAAACTGATCATTTTAAATGATCTCTTAATTTTTTCCAGAGCTGTAAATAAAACTAATGACCATTCTTTATATGTCCCAGTATGTAAACCCTAGAATTAAAAGGGAGTCTACAACCTTTCAACTGTCATCACTGTAGCTTCAAATGAACATTATGCACATATAATTATTTATTTTTATTACGTCATTCATTTTGTGTTTGCATATTAATGTATTTCATTCATCCAAGACTCCAAGCTGTCTAAATGTATGCAGCGAATGCAAAGCTTGACCAGTTACTAATTAAATCAGTGGTTGCAGAATGGAATATGTGGGTCTTTAAGGGTCTGTGAAAATTACACCTTTCTGATCAAAAGATAAATCCTGAGTCATTAGAAACGTTAGGAACATGCCAACTCTCTCCACCTCGCCAAATCAATGAGACTTCCGTCTAAATCAGGCTTCCCCTCCGTTTCTTTCCCAGGTGGCCGGCGCACAGCTGCCATACAGTAAAATTCATCAAGACAATCTCTGCCCTGTTGCTGTGGCAACCAGTGCTCCTCAAAATATTAAGGAATCCTTTTTTGTGTTAGCATTAGTCTTGCATGCCCTCCTTTAGCACCAGAGAGGAGTCTTGCTGTGACCTTGATGATTATCTGAAAAAATAAAATAAAATAAAAATTGGAGTCCATCGTCTCATTTTTTTCCCCCCAGAAAGATTTCCAAACGTCCATGGAGAAAGAATAAGAAGGTACCAGACACCAATAATTAGGAAGGTTTGCATTAATGGCATGCTGTAAATCTTTGATAAAATGTTTGTATGATTCCAGGTTTTGTGCATCAAATGGTGAGCAGGATGTTAAAAATAGGAAATCCAGCATTAAACAATATGAGACAATTACAACCCAAGGCAGACATGTTTTAACTGGACTGTGCTTCCACGTGTGTGTGCGTGCGTCCGTGTGTGTGCGTGTGTGTACTTTTAGTGTAAGTTTCAGTGAACAAATCCCTATTATGTCCTGAATTGTGATAATTTCATTTTATTAAGATTTTAACTAAAGAAAAAAGAAACCAAACTTTTACTGGTGTCTGGTGACAACCACTTATCTACCAAGACACCAGAGTATCAGTGTTATTACACAAAGCTCAGTATTTGAGTCATTCAATGGTCCAAATATTCTGATACAATCAATTCAACTTGTAATAAAAGCCTAAAGGAATTAAATGAATTTATTATACATGACCATCTAGAAATATATGTTCATCTTTTTTAGCATAATATTGATGCTTAAACTGAGTAGTTTTCAGAAAATTCCTCTTTTTTTTTTCTTTTTTTTTTCTTTTTTTTTTAGCAATGAAGTTTAGAGGCTCACCGATAAATCGGCAGTTGTGAAATTATGTGGTTTTTTTTGTTTGTTTGTTTTTTACATTAGTGAGATATTGACAAAGTTTTGTTCACATTTGTAATGGAAACTGCAGCTTTTGTCAACATTTTTTGTCATATGTAATAGGCTATGAAATTAATGACACTTGTGGTTTTGTTTTGTCCTTTTGGTTTTGAATTTAGTTATTCCTCTAGAGTTTCCAGATCGCTACGTTTCCTTTCATATTTTTTCAAACTTAGTTGTCAAACTCTAATTTAAGGCTGAGAGACATTGGAAAATATTCTAATTGTGATTTTTTTTTTACCTCAATATTGCAAATATTTTCTCAATGTTGGGGTGCACTGATAAATTGACCCCAATTTCCTTAATTTTGGGAGATCAGTGATTAACCACTGTCCTCTTCTGCTCTGCTGTAAGAGAGTCTGACTGACCAGCCCACAGGATCAGTCTGCACATTTGAAGTTAACAATAATCATCCCAATGTTAGGAACTCAGCAACTTTCTTGCCACATTTAGCAACACTTCAGACAAAAAAAAAAAAAAAAAATGCTCTCAGCCAAAATCGGAATCGGCAGGTCAGGCTTTTCAAAGATCAGTAATAAGCAATCGGCCAGAAATCTACAATCGGTGCGCCCGTAATAAAGTCCCTTAACATATTCATTCCTGTCTTCAAAGAAATATACACCATGTCTCAAAGCAGACACTAAAAACCAATGGCTTATGCAGTAAAACTTTTACTTAATTCGGCAATTACTCACCTTCTTTCAGCTGAGGAGACTCAATACACAGTAGGATTGGTGGGACACATTAAGTAGAAATGGATTCTGCTGGTTTCCTAACAGCTGTACCTCTGTGCCTCAGTTGCGGTGAGAGGAAATTGAAAAAAACTAGAGAGGGCCTTTAATCGCAAGCAGCAGTCTGCTTTTATTAAAAGATGAGCAAGCTCAGCAAATCTTCCAGTTCACACCATCTGGTATTATATCGGTTTTGTTTCCCGCTTTACAATCTGTTTTATTCATCTATGCTTTTCAGTTTCTCTCTCACTTTTTATAGACAGGCGACAGATAAAATAAGGATAAGTCTATTGATTTTTAACCCATCACACAGTGACGCTGAATTTCTGTCTTTCTTCATTGAAATTATTCCATAACTGAAAGCAATATCGAAGTGGACAGAGTGACCACCACCTCGCAATGCGATGCTCGGACAAATTCACTCCAGCAGAGATAAGAAGCCTCGGTGCAAGATAAGGAAAACTGTCGAGTTGGCGCCGCATCTAAATTCTGATTATTTTCACACGAGGACATTTTCATCTTGTCAGCACAACAAAAAAGTGGGAATAAGTCTCTGCTGGATTCCATTTTTAGGAAACGCTCTGATTTTATTTATTCGATTTCTTCATCTGTAGCTTTTTTTTTTCTTTATAGAGTAACATTCTGGGATAATCCCTCGCTTCCTGGTTGAGAACTGTAGCTTTTCATTTTGTGTGTACGCATAAATGTTATGGATATGTGTTTGGTGTGTATATGATTTTATACATGAGCATGTGTATATATTGGTGCTATTTTAGGATTTTTAAAATAATGACAAGAATGGTTGATTTTATGTGGATCTAGTGGATAATAAAGCATGTTATCTTATATTAAGGTAACTTTATTTTCTTAGCTCTATTGTTGAGATTTAATTTAATAAAAATAATAGCAGAGGAAAAATCTCGGAAGTATTTCTTAATAATCAGAGCAATAAAAAAACATAAATTACTATTTTGGATTTAATTACTATTAAATTGGATTGTAGCCACAAAATATTTAGCTAATTTTGTAATTTGGAATCAGTTTCTTAAATGTTTCAACTGCATTCACTCTTCAACATTTAAAAGGAAATAGACCCAGTAGACAGCAAACAAGATCTTAAAGTATTATAGAGGTTAGTGTAAAAAAAAATTAAGTATCATTTTAATGAATTAACTTATTTATAACAGTACATAAATTGTAGAAAAAATAAAAAGATAAACAGGGAAGAACAAACCCTGGTTTGTCACGTACTAAAAATGTTTCCTGTTGTTTGCCGTCACTGTAGTGTGACCTGAAAAAGGTGACATTAATATTCATTAACTTGATGAGAGGAACAACGTGTTGTATCCTTAGGGAGGAGGATCACTTTCAGTGGCAACAAGAGGGTTCCTAAATTGAGTTGCTTGTGTCAGAAAAAACACCGTTGTACACTTTCTCTCTCTCTCTCACACACACACACACATGCACACACACCTACACACACACGTGCGAACAACACGTCAACACACGCCGCTCAGCTGCTCCCAAGATAGTGCGGTGCAGGCAGCAATCACTGGAGGCGAGTGTTAATGACAGACTAATGACTGCCATTTACCAAATTTCGGGGAATGTCTTCATTTGTCTGGTGGTTTATAAATATATCATCTAAAAACGTTCATATATGAACAGAGTATGACACGTGTCCTCATTGAAAAAGCTAACAGTTGGTCTTTACAGCGTTGTGTAAAGATCAACTGTTTTTGAGCTTTACATCATGTCATAATGTTATTCAAAAGCATATCTGGAGGGTTGCTTGGATTCTTTCATGCATGTTTGAGAAATCTTTTAAATTCCCATGTCAACCATTCAGCTGTGTAAAACACCTGGTTGGACCTAGCCCCACCTTCGAGACCCAGCTCCTCCTCTGAGCTGCTGTTTTCAGCCTTACAGAGCAGCCCTCCCTGCAGAGCCCTCACTCTGCTCCTTCAGACTAGCCAGCAGCACTTAGCAAACACCTGGTGGAACTGCTGAGCTCATCATAGGAGCTACTTATCAGTAGCTCCTACTGGTAAAAACGTTATTAAAGGTTTAATAGAGGAGTGATGCTGTGATGACTTCCTGAAGGCGGAGTTTCAGAAAGAGCAGGAGTTTCTTAAGGAGCCCAATTTCAATGCTTTAAATTATGAAGTCAACTTTCTTTTCAGTCATATATGAGATGTATAGCAGTTTTATAGCAACCGAAGGTAACGTAGTTGGTTGATTGTGCAATAAAACTGAACTATGTGCCTGGAAAATACATAATCCTGCCCCTATAAACTCTTCCAGTAGATTAAACCATGTGTACTTTTTCTCATCTACACACCACATACAATTCAGTTCCTGTTTTTCTGCAAAGAACAGTTCAGAGAAGTGTGCCAGCTGAGGCACAGAGGAAGACAGAAGCCTGAATCATCTCTCATTATAATAAACAAAGCGGAATCTGTAACAACACCTGAATTCAGTTTTTTTGGCTCCACTCTTTGGTTGCTTCAGCTCCGTGTATTCCTACTTCTATAACCTAGATGTGTAAAGCGTTTGTTAAAAGTATGCTGTACATAAAAGCTATAAGGAATCTTATAAGGATTCACGTTTATACTTTGCTGTTTAAAAATTACAATTCATTTCATTCAGTTCCAGTCACTGCGAACCGAAATCTTTTGACTGGTTGAGCACATGCAGGATGACCTCTCACCCACTCAGGCATACACACATGGGAACACACACACACACCCCTTAGCCACCTCTCCACAGGATGCAGTGTGTTATTTCAGCACCTGCAGGCCCGGTGGGCGATGCCGCGATGACAGTAATGCGTATTGGCAGCAAGCAGCGGGAAGGCAAAGCAGCAATGTGCGGCTCCAGCTGCACAAGGCTGTGTGGAGCAGAGAAAGTTAATGCAAAGTGGATCAACATGCAAGTAAGAGTTCTAAATTAAATCTCCGGTGTCAATATCTCTGCATGAGATGACTGCTCCAAGATAGTAACTTTAGCTTTTTGGGGTTTTTTTTGCCTGCCAGAAAAATTGAAAATTTATACACTAGTCATGTCAAATGAAGTAAATATTGACATAAATAAATCCAGTCTTTGTGGGAAGCCTTATGAATTTCATAAATGGTTAATTCATATAAAATATTTTGACAATTTGTTGTCTCAGCTCCAGCTTTCATTTTGACTAGATGGCGCCAAACACGTTTTTAATGTACTGTGGCTTCATATTGTCACACAGTAATTTAAATAAATAATGTATACTATGGTCTGTTTTCATCCCAGCCCAAAATTATTAATACGTCTGAAAGATTTTTAATTCTAAGTTACTTTCCATCCCAACTTGTTTCTGTCCGCAAATTGTCGGATTCAAGTGAAGGTTAATATTTACCTCCAACCAGAAGAGACATTTTGTCAGAAGAAAACCTTCAAACTTCCATAATACCTACTGGTATTTTTTTTTAGCAACACAAACTAAAACAAAAATATTACCTATTAAATGTATTACTACTTCTTAAGTTCTTATCGCAATAGATTTATCTTTTTTTTTTCCATCTAGCTGGTTAAGTTGTCATGACTTTTGGAGGTGGTTGGATCCAAGGTGAGGTCGGGAAGAGGCAGTGAGTAGATGATGAAATATTTTTAACAAAGTAGCAATTCAAAAGGAACTCACAAAAATAAGGAAATCTCAGGGGAACAAGAACTAAACTGGAACTAAAAAGGGACCGGGTAACATGAAGGTAACGGAAGAAACCAGTGAGGAGAGGTGGCTAAACGCTGGTCACCAGACAAACAACTGGTGTTAACTACAAACAGGGTGCAGCTGTGAGGGGAGAGAGAGATGGTACAGACGAACCAATAGAACATAAATATTGAGTAAATAAACAACTAATAAAAACACTGATCGAAAGTGATCCACCCAGCTAAGGTGGATCACAGTCGAACAAGAAAATAAGAAGCAAATGCAGAAAAACCAAACCAACCCAGGATCCTGACAGGATCTGCTCAGGTCTGGGCTTAACTTCTATGACAAAAACTCAACTTTTTAGGTTCATTTTTTACAAAAAATTAAATATGCAAATAAGTTTAATGTACAAATTACCCTTGTGTATAATAAGCAGATCATTTACATGCTCTGTTCTTGTTTACTCCTCATCTCCTGTCACCTCTCTTCATTCATTCGTGTTCTTCAAAGGACTGACTTACAGTAAACACTGAGGAACGTTGTTATCTTGAAGCCGGGGGAATTTAGTAGGCACGCTCTGGTTGCTTTTATCTTTTCTTTTCTTTTTATTTTTGCTGAGATGTGGTAAAATAATAGTAAAAAAAACATTTTAACATACATTCCAGATAAAACAACAACAACAACAACAACCTACTGAGCATTTCCATGCCAAGGTTGCATTAATCCTCATGATGTAAAACAATGACAAGGAAAAAAAAAAAAGTGAGACTATAATCTAATTCACACGTATTCTTCTTCTCACGCGTACAGGTCCGCCAACAACAGGCGTCAGCGCTGGGATTTCCTGCCGGGCGTCTCGACCCGGCAGCATTACACCAATCTATTCATCGGTGAACACCTCAAAGGGAAGAGGACAGAGATTAAACAAGCTGGATGCTGTGGGGCGTCAGAAAACTAAAATGATTTGTCCTGATGAAGAGCTATGACTGCAATGAAGATCCACCTTTTAAGAAAAACCTTGTAAAAAAAAAAAGAGTCAATCGATGATCATGATTTTAGAGGGAATAAATCTACTAAACAACTAAATAAATACATTTAAAAAAGCACATTGTTTAAGAAACTGAGGAAGAAATTTAAGAATTTGAGGCTCTTCACCTGAATGATACTCACTAACTCAATTCAGAGAAAAATAAACTATAATTTTTTTTTTCTTTAGCATTGCCAAAAAAAAAGAAAAAGAAAAAAAGAAACTCAACAACAACAGAAAATCAGAGTTGGGGCTGTTTTTGCTCCTTAGCAACATTAACTTCTGACTTTGAGTTTATGAGGCGCCACACTGCTGTCCTGAAAGACTTAACAGGTGCCCTGCTCTGGGTCATCGCCCTGCTCTGGGTCAGTCAGCCTCCATCGCTTTGATATAAAGAAAGCGCACTGCGACTGTCACCATTTAACACACCTCAAGGTGCAGCTACAATCTACTGTGTTTGCTCTCCAGATCCACTTTCCCCCTCCAGGACAACTGGGTCTTCACTGCTGAACACGGGATCTGGACCGGAGGTGAGCGGCCGCAAACAGAACAAAGTTACTGCCAGAGAAAGGAAAGGTTCGGCCCGTAGCGTTCGAAGCTTCAACCTAAAAATGTCACGTTGGCCCTCTGAGCCGTTTTGATCTTTAAATCAGTCTGTGCTGAGCTTCTGCGGAGGTTAACCAGTCAGATACCATTAGGGCTTACGTCGCAAGACACAGAAGCAATTGAAATTATTTCATAATGTACTTCACAGCACTTGTTTAATCTGCTCTAATCTCTCCCTTGGTCTTTTTAATGGCTGCAGTCTAAAGATCAATACAGTCCAGCCCTGCAGCAGCTGCAGCAGGAGCACCAACCTTTTGTCTATGTTCTGCTAATGTCCAAAAACCCCCCACAATTTTGCAATTAGCAGCGATTCCATTAAGTAAGAAATTAAAATCACACATGAATAAGCTTGCACATGCGACGGACATAAATAGCTACATGAGATAAAGTCATAATTCAGTCATGGTGATTTTGCAAATGTGAAACGTTTAAGAAAGGCAGTGCCAGGAAATTGGCTGGAGGGAGAAATCAGACAACATTTTTGGTCATGGTTCATGAGCAGCTAGTCAGAAACGTATGCTGATGATGGTGGTCCTCAGTTTGCATGATGTTACTTACAGAGAGAAAAGACTCAAAGTTGGTTGTTTTCAGTATTGGTGGATTCCTTAAATTTACTGACTGCAGAAGGAAAGAGACCTGATTTGAAACTAAACTCCAAATCTGCAAATGTGTCTGAGATTCATTAAGGCTGCAAAAGAGTGAGAGAGAGCAAGTCTTTCAACAGGAAACAGGAAGCCTGCAGGTATTGCTACAAAGTTTCACGTGAGAAACGTTTCGTTTTCTTTGGTCCAAATCAGTTGATGGGTTTGTTAGCTTGTGACGTTTTCAGTTGGTTCAGTTTCTTTTCACACTGCAAAAAACAAACAAAAATAAAATAGAACAGAAACCTGTTGCTACAAAAAGTGCAAGAATGTTCCCTCTGTTTAATATTCAGATGAGTCCAGATCTGCAAACATCAAGACAGGAAGAAGATGCTGAGTTCTAAATGTCATCTTATCGTTAGCTTGGTTAATGCAAAATCACCTGCAAGACACATGGTCGCCTACAGCGCATGTCAGCAAAACTCTGCTGTTATACATCATTAAAAACCGAAACCTGCAGCCAACGAGATGAAAGTAATTCAGTGGTTAGATTCATTCTGTTGAGCAAACAAACTTGCACAGATAGTCCAGCTTAGCAGCATTACTGTAATAATTATATTATTATATTGACTGGAGGATGTTTCACCCACTATACATGAGCGGTCACTTTGTATTGAGTGTAACTGAGTTTGCATTTTGGGGAGGAAAAAAAGCCCAAAACATAAAAAGAAGACAAAAAAAATTATCACACAAGATTCTGGTCTGGTTGTAACGCCTCATCCACAGCCTTTGACTTACTCCAGTGTCTGTATGCTACATAGAGGAAGTCATTCATTTCTATGGCCAACTCTTGTCCACAAGGGTTATTACATCTAACTGCCCATTAAACATCTGCTAATTATGAAGCCATTCAGCAGACGGACATCACGTCACATGACCCCGTTACTAGGAGCACAGCCATAAAGCCAATGTGATTATTGCTATAATCAAATAACAATGGGAGAAGTATCAGCCGACAACAAGCACAGCTCTATAACTCAGCCCAGAAAAAAAAAAAAGCTCACTGGTCCACTTGAGCTATACTTTTGATGCCATATTTATGAAACTGAAAATAAATAAATAGATAAATAAAAAATGCAGCTTTGAAAAACACTCAAGCAGACAGTGTTTCCACACGTGTCTATAAATCAGCAGACATTTACAAATATGAGATTTCTTGAGCGATGGAGCGTGGTGACGCTGGAGGCGGAGAAGGCCACATGTGTTAGTCCACAGGCAAATAAAAGCAAATTGAAAACTATTAATCTGCCCTTCCCTTCCTATCAGACTCGCTTTAGAGCCGAATCTCTTTTGACTGCATAAACTCGTCTCTCTCTCTTTCTTCTTCCCCTTCTCTCTTTTACTCCCTTCCCTACATTCATAAGTAGAGGTGAAGACATGGAGAGCACCATTTTTTTGTCCCACTTCTTTCTCAGAATCCCTCCCTATCAGAGTGAAGTGGACTGTGTCTTTGCCTGAGAGCTGCTTAATATGTCGAGGCGACGCGCTCAACCCAACTCCCAACCTGAGTCACAGAGAAATGGATAAAGTGACAAGAGTCCCTGATGGAAACGGCTCTGTTGTACCAAATAGGGTGAAAAAAAAATTTCAAGAAAAAAAAAAAAACACATACACCATGACATACAAGGTCTGACATTTCATTTCTTAGGCGACTCTGCAGATGATTCAGCATGGGAATATTAGATTTTGGCACAAACAAACAGCAATTTCATACAGATAGCGACACTGCTGGCTGCGCCTCCATCTGAATGTATTGCAGTGTATGAAAACAGAAAACTTATTTCCAGGCCAAATGGGCCAAATAAACGCATTTGTTCTGTTAGATGTGTGCACAAATGCCCTGAAAAAAAAGATCTTAACCAGAAAGACTGAATGTCTTTTAGTATTTTCAGATTTAAGGAGAAAATACACCTGCTGCAGTAAAGTCTGCAGGAAAAATGTAGAATTTAGACACAGTTTGTTCTTTACTCCCAATTAAATACAACTTCCAATCAATGTTCGATTTTCAAATATTTCAAACTACTTTTTTAAAAGCATCATAACACACAAGACATGTTTATATGGAAAATAAGGTCTGATTTATTGATACACATATTTGACATAAAAAAATGATCAAAGTTTTTTACTCTTACTGAGACATCTGCTGACTGTCGGTATGACGACCGACGTGCTATCTGAGTTCAGCTCCTTACACATGGAGTCCATCTTCCTCCTGAACTGTATGGTGGCTGAACACACCTCCAGTGTTCTTTGCTAACATTTGCATGAAACTGTTAACAGGTGAACGTGGCACTTTGAATTCTAACACACTTGTTGTTTCCCTTTCTTAAACTGAAACCCAGAATTTTAAATCAAAGCTTAAAATTTTACAAACTCTGTCTTTTCAAAGAAAGAAAGAAAGAAAAAAACAAAAAGTAACACGTCGACTCGGACCACAACACACATGCAGTGAAGTTCCCGGAGTGGATTTGGCCACAAAGAACACTTTTTGTGCAGATCAATTCTCCGCAGCCACTCAGTTTGACCACACAAAGCGAGAAAGTGGCCTTGGTCAATAGCAGCCCTTTTATTTTGGTGAAAGTAAAACGGACACACACACACACACCCGTGTGCCCTCACACACAGTCGCTGCCACGCATGTTTCCACCCATCCAGCCTCTTTGATTATATTTAGTGTTGTGAGATTGACACAGAGTCCATGTGCGGCAGATTGTTCTCACTCTGCATGAGAACAAATTCACAGAGGCAAAAGACCTTTTAGGACTTCATGGAGTAAAAGAGAAAAAAAAAATGAAATGTCAAAAGTTAACCAGCACAACTGGACTTTCCAGTACAGTTATAAAATGTATTAAAAACCAATTTCCAAATGTTTACAGAAAGCGACATTAACTTAAACTGCTCATTTTAGCTCCACCTTATTCCTGATCATCATGGCTGACCTTCCCTCCTTCTTAGACTTGCACAAGTCTAGAGTTGGGAGGGAAAGGCAGCTACCACAGCATCGCTGCAGACCCCACACATCCTGGACATCAGCCGTTTGGACTTTTACCTTCAGATCGGCGCTACAGAGTGCTGTCTGTAAAAATCAGCCACCACAGAGTTTCTTCCTCCAGGCTGTCAGTCTAATGAACACTACACGGCCTGAGGAAACACCTGCTCTGCTGCTGATCAACAGAAGCATAATTTCACAACAATCTACTCATGTTTCTCTCTTTTCCATATTTAAACAAATGGCTGGAGAATCATATACATACTCACCTTTTCTCCTTTGTTTTGTTTCCATTAAAGTTCATAGACACATGTGTGCACTATGCTGTGAGCATTTGAAACCAAAGTCAACTTTTTTTTTTTATTTGTGCGCACAATTAAAGCATCAGTAAATCTGATGCTACTCCTCTTGATTGTCATTTCATTCGGCCAAGCCAGAGTCTGAAATAAAACCTGCCACAAACTCTGTGGAGTCACATGAAAACTGCTGCGGAGGATATAGAATAGATTTAAAGGATCCTTAAGGAGAAGAAAGAAGGCAAATATCACCAGGTGAATGTTGAACATGTTGAAACATTCCTGCCAAAGAAGACTGGCTGTTGTAGTTAAATTAAACCAAAAGCTGCTTCAACAAAGTACAAATTAAATTCCATCAATTATTTTTTAATTAATGGTACTTTTTTCCCCCAATTATTTTTGTTTCTTTTTCCAGTTAAATTACAAAGGACACAAGTCACATTAAAGGGGCAGCAATGTGTAAAATCAACCTCATGTTATTTCTTCAACAAAACCAAACCTGGAGTGTTGCCTTGATTCTTTCATATATGTTTAAGTAATCCATTAATCTCTATGGTAACCATTCAGCTGTGCAAAATGCCTGGGTGGACCTATCCCCGCCTTCATGCCACGGCTCCACCTCGGAGCTGCAGTGTCCAAGCTTCTGAGCTTCTGCCTCACAGAGTGCCCTCCCCCACAAATCCCCCCACTCAGCTCCTTCAGACTAGCCAGCAGCAATTAGCAACCACCTGGTGGAGCTGAACATCTGCTGAGCTCATTATAGGAGCTACTGCTCAGTGAAACGCTGGTAAAAACTTTGTTAAAGGGTTAATAGAGGAGCCATGTTGTGATGACTCCCTGGAGGCGGAGTTTCAGAAAGAGCAGGAGTTTTTAAAGAGACATAGGCCCAATTTAATAGCGTTAAAAGAAATGTTACTTCCTAACTTAAGTCATATTTTATATATAAGGCATTTCTGTAACAACTGAAGGTAACATAGTTACTTGATTGTGCTATGAAATGGTATTATGTGCCTGAAAAACACATAATACTGTCCCTCTGAGGGTGGATGTTTCCAAGTTGATTTATCATGGTCTATTTTCTTTTTTACATCAAAAATCAAGTCATTTAAACACTTCAGGTATCAAACTCACATATTTTAACTCAAGTCATATGTATGCACATTGTTCCACCAACTATATTACATACTAATATCACCACCTTCCTAAAATAATACATTTTTTTGTCAGAAGTATTTTTTTTTCTTTACCAAAATCAAAATAATGACTTGTGCCCAACATTTGTTACATATCAGAATGCCTTTCATTCCTCATCATATTTCTTTCTTCTCCTCTGTCTCTCTCCTCCTGTTCGTCTCTATTTCCCCCCCGTTTTCTCTGCCGTTTCCCTTTTCCATATGTCTCTCTCTCTCCCCGCCTCAGTGACTTTCTACCAGTTGGCTATATCTCGCTCGCTCTCATTCTTCACTCGACTGTGCTGCTCCTGATAGCCCATATATTAACTCCCACCGTGAGTCACACATTATTGCACTGTAAATGTTGCTCTTAAGACTCCTGATAAGCACCCTGCGCTGATCTGAGGGGGCAGCATGCTCTGCATGTCCTGTAATCTGACACACCTGTCATTACTCGCACAGGCAGAGAGCTAAGATATGAGTCGGTTAGTGGAAACACGAGAAAAAAAAATATCTAAATAAAAAAACACAAAGATGGGAATTCAGAATGGCAAGAACCTGAGAGTAATTCAAGAAAGAGAAGTGAACATGAAACACTCGCATTAGATAAAATGATGTAACACTTTGCAAACGCCATCGGATACGATCGTCAGCTTTGTGTTTTGCAAAAGCAACACAACTCCAGGGCTGAATGTGTTGGATCTTAATTCGAAAATAAAAAAAATGCATCCAGTTCGCCTCTTACGGTGACTTGCAGAAGTACTCATACCCATTTTTGCCACGTTCCAATCACATATTTCTGTTCAGTCAGAGATTTAATAGGACATTTCAAAATAAAGAGATGCATTATTTTGATATGAATTGAAGACGATGGATGAATTCCCTGATTTCTCCCATCCAGGGACAGTCAAAGTCCTTTCTAATCTATCTATACTTAATTTCAATCAGAAATAAATTTTACTCTGATATATTAACAAAATCCAGCACAAACATCGGCCTTCTGAAAAGTTCTGAATAGTAAACCATTGAGTATAAGTGCAGTTATTCTCTGAATGTCAGATAACATTTGTCAAGATGTTTGTCTGTGGAGTTAAAGCAACGTCCAAAACATGAAACGGTCCAAACTTCTTCATAAGGAAATAGTTTACACTAAATACCAGGAACTATCTCCATATATAATGTTGCTGTTATACTATTATAGCATTATTAGCATGATTATAATCATTATTATTGTTGTCAATACTATGAGCGACGCTGTTAGTCATAGTTTTAATAGTATGGGAACGTTGTAAGCACATCACTGAATGTACTGATTTCATAAAGAACCAGTAGAATTGAAGTATTTTACTTCAACACTTATAAATAATTAGAGGTCATAACTCTAATTATGACCTCTAATATTCTAGTGGGTAGAAGTAGTGGTACTTCTACCCACTACTTTGATCATTTATCATTTATTGCATTACAGTCATTTTATTTGTAATTTGTAACGTTCAACAAACATCAAAAAATAGCATCACGAAGACCAAGGAACACGCCAGACAGGTCAAAGGTCAGGGTATCTGTGACATCATGCTGTGAACAACTAAATCTACTATCTGAACCTGAGATTAATAACTTCTCGAGACATGACCGTCCACCTGAGGTCAATGTCGACATCAAGAGGTCAATGGAAACTCTAGAGGAGCCGCCTGCTGCTCAGGTAAGCAATCGGTCACCAGGGCAACCACTAGTTGTGCTTAATTTAGTGTGACATGAAGAAAACTTATCCTGAAAGAAAGTTAAAACAAAATGTGTTTTATTGTATTTACAATAATATTTAAAGAACAAATTATTTGTGCTTTCAATGTCCAAAACATTTGAAATTATGAACAGGCTGTTAATGTCAACACTGAACGGCTTAATGCCAAAATACATTAAAGATCTGCTGTTGCTGCATCAACCTTCCAGACCCCTCAGGTCTGAAAGGTTCTGATCCAGATCCCTGAACCAGAACCAAACACAGAGAAGCAGCATTCAGCTTCAACGCTCCTCGAATCTGGAACAGGCTTCCAGAAAACCACAAAACAGCCGAAACGCTGATTTCA
The DNA here is from genome assembly GCF_000485575.1 of Poecilia formosa. Lineage (NCBI taxonomy): Eukaryota > Metazoa > Chordata > Actinopteri > Cyprinodontiformes > Poeciliidae > Poecilia > Poecilia formosa. The sequence goes on from NW_006799971.1 coordinate 3,418,104, forward strand.
CAGTGGGTAAAAGTAACACTGAAACATTTCCTCAGTATAAATACTTCTACAAAAGGAAATTTGCCAAAAGAGTTACACCAATTGGCAACAAGCCAAGTAATCCACACACACAAAGACTAAAAAGCAAAGCAGCCTACAAATAAAAGATGTGGGTAAAATACTGGAACAACAAGGAAGAAGTTTGAATTCCTGAAGATACGGATGAGTGAAAAGGGACTGAAAGCCAACGAAGCTCTTAAAATATGTCAGTATTTGGAAAGCATTGCTGTTGCTATGTGAAAATTAATATCAGCTGGTTTATTATTATCCTCCAGGTTGTAGAAACTGTTTGCCTGAGTACAGTACAGAACTTGCAAAAGCAAAGAAACCTTCACAAAAACGTCTTACTGCTGCACAACATACTAACGTCAGTCATTACGGCTGAACTCTGAGTCTTCCAGTGAATGCAGCTGGAGTCATAATTTGGACATTTTTTCACCATAAACCAGCCACATTAGAGGTCACCTTCATTCTGACACAGCATGACATGAAACATGTCCGAGACCCGTCAAACAACAAGGGAGACTTTCAGAAAGATATGGAAACAGAAGGCACACTTTTCCAACAAGAGCAACACATAAAATACTCATCTGCAATCGCCTCTGTGCACAAAACAAAAGCATGTTGAAAGTTCTTTCAAATTTGCAACTGATGATTTGGTCAAGAAAGTGACCTACGAGTCGGATAAGGTCTGGTCCGATGAGATCAAGTCTGGATGTTACTGCCACGCCGTGTTTGGAGAAGAAATTATTCTGCAAGTTAAAGGTGTCGATGTCAAGAAGCAGGAGTTTGGAGCCAAACACGGGGAAGAAAACCTGTAAGAGACTCCAGGCTGGGGTGAAGGTTCCTAAAACATGCAGTCAGAGCTACAGTGGAAAAATTTCAACCAAATCTGTTGGAAAAGTATTTACCTAAATCTCATTGAGAATGCTTGGTAAGACTTAAAAATGATTCCCCCACACCCCAAAAAAAGTCTCTTCATCCAGAAAGGCTGAAATAGAAAAGAAAAGCCAGATGTTTTTGCCCCGACTCTGGTTACGTTGATAGAGGCGTAACGTGATTCTCCACTGTACTGACAAAAGAGGATGATGGGAAATTACAACATTATGGGTTTTTTCTTCTGGGCTTCACAATTGTTGTGTGGGTCTATAAAACCGCATGAGGTTTGCAGTGGTATCGTGAAGAAATGCAGAGAGGACTAGAGCTTTCAGTACTTTTAAAAGGCTGCGTATGTTAAGATCTTCTCAAGCCAAGCTCAGGCTGACTTGAATTTGAAAAAAAAAAAAAAGTTGAAAAGAGAAATGATTAAGTACTGACTGAGTAAAACATGATGAATACAGATATTGAAAGATGAGGGTTTTTTTGCAGACTTCCCACACTGGGTTTAAAGGATATGGGCTGCAGACCATGCGGATGCACAGGCTGCGTGGGCAGGTTGTCTGCTTCAGACAGAAGAAGACCACAGGAACCAGCTCAGGATAGGGCACCACCAGCACGCTGGTGTCGCTGCTGCCATCGTCGGCGTCGTCCTCGTCGTCGCCGCCGTCGTCACGCTCCTCCACCACCTTCAGCTCCGTTTCTTCTTCTTCGAGCCTCTCTTCCTGAATGATCCCCTTCTCTTCCTCTTCTGCCTCTTTTTCCTCGGGACAGACGCGATAGAGAGGAGAGGGCCTGCGGGGGGGCGAGGACGAAACCACACCATCTCTGCCTTTGGTTGCGGCCGGTGGTGTCCTGGCGGCTGTCGCTGCTGACTGTGTGGATGCTGATGCTGCAACACCAGGGCCCTCCTCCTCCTCACTCATGGCAACCTAAGAGTCTTGGACAAGAGAGACAGAGTGCAAACTTTTAAACCGAAACTATTTCAGAGGCGGCGCCCAAGAGGAGCTTATGGACAATGGAAAAACAAAAAAGAACAGAAATGAGAAACAACATAGATAGTAAGACCTGCAAATTAGTTCACACTGACAATGGACTGGTGACATATCTTATGGTTAAGCCAGTAAAAGCAGAGACATGTTTAGTAGTACAAGATGTCATTTGCAAAGTTACAGAGTCAGAGTTTTGCAGAAAAAATTTGGGTTGGAAGAGAGAGAGAGAGAAAAAATAGGGGTTCATTTTTTTTAAATATATTTATTTTTACTATGATAATTAATTAATTTCTACATGCCATCATTTCAAAGTAAATATTACGTTAGCAAGTTAAATATTTAGCATGCTAACTATTTAGTTTACAAATAAAACATCGAGTTGGCACGATAAATAAGCTAAATATTTAGCATCTAACTAAATATTAAGATTACTCATAAAACAATGAGTAAGCAAGCTAAATATTTAGCATCCAAGCTATATATTTAGTTCACAAAACAAAACATTTAGGTAGCAAGCTAATTAAGCTAAATAACAGATACTTAATTAGCAAGCTAAATATTTAGCATGCCAACTAAATATCTTGTTTGCACATAAAACATCTAATTGGCAAAAAAGTTAAATATTTTTTATTAGCATTTAGCTTAGAGGTAAATATTTAGCTCCTTTGCAAATTCAATTGCCAAAAAGTGGAGGTGTGCTATCAAAGCTAGGTAAGCTAAGTCTCTATAGCCTCCTGCTGGTGAGCTGGGGCACTCATTGTCATTGCTGCTGAATGTCTATTTGTAAATGTCTGTATTGTCATTAAAAGGGTTGATCTGATATCTTAATCTGAAATGTTGTTCATGTTGAAAAGAAAAATCATTTTGAAGAGGTGGCTTCAGGAACAGCAGTTTTGAAGATGCTTTACAATGTGGCACCGATAGAAGTAGCTTGAACTTTATGGCTGCCCGTTTTGCTCTGCTTGTTACACCTCAGCTGTGAGGACAAAATGATCACTTGCTGCTTAATATATCCAACCTGTCAAACTGCATAATGCCATTACTTGTATATATTTGTATATTCTAACTTCCCTTCATACCATGTTCTCTTATGAACATGTGAAATCCTATTTAAAAACATACTAAGGTAAGCTACTTTTAAGGCAAAGATAAATAGAACTACAAGCACACAAAATAGTACAAAAGAACAATATGAACCCAATAAAACCCAATACGATCAATTCAAAAATATTTCAGAAATTCCATATTTTATTTGTTCTGGCTTCGGGGATGAGTTAAAGATCACCAGAGAGAGGGGAGTGGAAAAAACCAGTACGCAGAGAGTCAGGATGGAGAGTTTAGTGGTTCAGTCAGAACCTTAGACTGCTGAGAGGATTTTTAGATTGTTGAATGGAATCGATGCTGTGTAGCTGGAACAGGAACAGAGGCAGCAAAGATCCCGAGTAGCAGCAGCGAAACGAGGGAACAGAACACACTGATCTTACTATAAGCTACTGAGTAAGAATGGTGTTAAGACAAGCTTTACACTTTGGTTGTTTTAATCGTTTAATCTGCTCTGACCAATTTCTAATTGCTAAAAGGATCACAGATGGTTTGAGACAGCTGCGAATTATCAGCAGAGTTTCCTATTAAAGTCAAAGCAAACTGTCATCAGGCTTAAAGAACAGGTGCAAAATATAAAGCAAGCGAAGTCGAAATTCATCTGTTATGTTTTGTGTTAATGATGTGTGACTGCTGAGTTCACAACACCACAAACTTAGAGCAATACAGACGGTCAAAGATTTCAAAAGAAACTGCAGATGGTGTTACTTTTTAATGACATGGTAAAGGTACAAGGTCAATAAATCATAACTATTAGCAAAACGATAGGAGAAATCTCCAGAGACAAACCAGGAGAAATGCCTTTATCGATGCGGTTGGCAAGTGCGAGGCATACTGAGCCACACTTAGGATCCGTGTGTATAAGCTGCAACCATTTACTGCCACATAAGCAGGTTTATTTCATGTTTTTGAACAGCTGTCAGATTTCTGTTCTCATGCTTTGTTGGACATAAAAAAAATTCCTTTGTCCTCAGACGGATGTTTCAAAGCAGATTTAACACCAAGACGACAGAAAGGAAAATCCCAGCTGGTCTGCTGTGACTTTCCTTCCCTCCCTATTGGTTTAAGGCCTCCAGACAACCAGTCGGTGTTGATGAAGGCTGTTTTAAAATGTCAGATAAGGCGACTTAATGCTGCGCATTAGGACCAAACGGATGGCCTATGCATCCTGTTTATTGTCCACATCAATGTGCCGTTTGGCTTTCCTGTGTGTAAAGCTGATTTTAATTTTTCTGTTTTTTGTTTTTTTTTGTGTTTTTTGTGTGTTTTTTGCACATATCGTGTCGACTCTAAGCAGTCATACATTGAATGATTGTCATAACATCACTAATTAGATTTTCATGCTTGTTTTCCTTCTATAACTACAGCTTGAGATTACATTGAGATACAATGTAAGAATGTTTTCTTCCATTAACAAAGTTTGGATGATTTTTGACCCTCTTGGTGGTGATGGGTATTATTTAAAGGGGCGGTATAATGTGACTTCTATTTTTTTTTATTTTTAGCTTTACATCATGTTATCATGTTACTGAATCATCAAAAACACATCTGGAATGTTGCTTTCATTCTTTCATGAATGTTTGAGAAATCAATGAATCGCACATAGCAACTATTTGCTATGGGAACGCCAGTTTTTATAAACTGTCGCCTATTTCCTTGAAACTCTTCCTCAGAGCTGCAGTCCCAAAGCTGCCTCAGAGTGCCCCGCCCCACCCCCTTCAGCTCCTCCAGACTAGCCAGAGGCAATTAGCAAACACCTGTTGGAACTTTGAGTCGAGGTTATCATACAAAGTACTTGTCAGTCCAGCCCTCCTAAGATCGGCTGTAAATGGAGTAGAACTGTTGTGATGATGTGTGGAAACAGCAGGAGCTTCTTAAAGAGACAGTGGCCAATTTCAAGACGTCAAGTTGTGACGTCACATTTCTTTTAACTTATGTTTGACATATTCAGCATTTTTGTAGGAACTGAACGTAACCGTTATTTGACTGTTATAAAATAAAACGACACTATGTACCTGGAAAATATAAAATACCGCCTCTTTGAAGCTGCAGTAACTTTTATAAAACATTTTTTACATATTTGTTGAGTGATAGCTTCTTGAAGCTATCACTCAACAAATATGTAAAAAAGAAAATAATAAAAATAAAAAAATCAAGCTCCTCTGCCTTCTGCCAGAACTGTCACAACATGGTCAGAGTTTAAACAAATATGTAAAAAATACAAATAAAAAAACAACACTTATTACCTACTGTAGCTTTAAGCAAATGCTAAAAGCAGCAAAAATAAATAGACAATTTCAAAGATCTTGAGCCACTTAATATTTATACTTAAAAAAAGCAAGTCTCTAGAATTATTCAGGCTGCAATCATTTTGTCAGAATAACATTAAAGAGCCAATATCAGAGTTATTAACCTCAACAGAAGGTTAACCAAACGCTGAATCACAGGCCAGGGCTTCTGCTCATCTGCCTCAAACTACTTAAGCTTTAATCTCCCTCAAATTATGGAGAGATATTAGTCTGGTCTTTTTCTTTTGTTTTTTTTTAAACAAATGACAACAGATTTCTGAAAAGACAATAAAAAAATCCCATGAATTTAAATGGCTAAGCAGAGAAGATGACAGTCTCACTGTCACATGACGACTGCTACCTGCGACCTGGAAAACTAATGACTGATTCTTATGGATGTCTGTGTCCACACAGCTGGCAGTGAACTAATGCTTCATGTTACTGAATTATAATTTTGAATATTTGCTTTAGCTCTACTGGGTCAGACAAACAGAAGCTGTTTAAATAATGTTCATCCCTCGTTGTGCAAGAACAAAGATGTCTCCTTTTGTGTTCCGCGTACGGGGAGAAATAAACGGCAAAATTATGTTAGGTTAAAATATCTAGGCATAAGCAGTGGCACATAATGTTTTTCCAGTAAACTGCTGATGTACTCTTCTCTATGTCCCACAGAGTGTAGATAATTTTCTACCATGAATTTGATGTTGTTGCAGTATGTTTGAAAAAACATTTTCCAAAAATAACAAAAAAAAAACGACATTCTTGTTTCATTGTAAAAAGCAGAAAGTATAAAAAAGTATCAAAAAGTCAGCTTTGGTTCCGTTTGTTCTTTATTCTACTTTATTGATATAATTTATTATATTTTCAGAACAAGTTGTGCATGTAGACCTAATCACTAAACTAAGGGTCAGAATACAAAAACCTCAGATGCTTTATACATTTTCATGAGTGGAACAACATGAAGATATATTATTTCTACTTCTGTAATACAATTTATCTCACATAAAATACCAATAAAATTCGTTGATAGTGGTATTGATTGACCAAGGTAGTTAACCATTGGTTTTAGTTTCACATTGACTGTTCTGCTCCTAATTGCACCAACTGAATGAATGAAAATTTATGTAATTATATCATGTTTGACCAAGCCTGTATTTAAATGCGCCGTACTGGTTCAGAGTCATCAGAAAAATTTGTAATTCAGTACATTTATGTCTGAAACTTTTTTAGTCCATTCAGGACTGATTTCTTATCGGATCGGAAACCTCAGATATCGGTATCGGAAATGGGGAAAAAGAAAGTGGATCAGCAAGAAACACCACTCTAGGAAAAACACATTCAAAGCACAACAGAGAAAATAAACAGAAACACTTTAAAGAGATCGATCAACTACACACCACAACAAAACTGTTATAACTCATATCAGCTCAAGAAAAACAACAACAACAAAAAAAAAAAAACTTACCACAGGCTGAGAAATAAAAACACAGCCTCTGCTGGATGTGACCTATCACAGAGCAAATGACCTGATAACACATAATATTCACAGCCCATTAGGCATGGTGGCAGGTATCAATTACCATGAAATGCATTGACCACTGAAGTCAAACACAGTGGTACACCCACACGGCTTAAACCATCAACACAACAGAGTCAGAGGCTAACAGTCGGCTGTTTTGATGCGACACACATCCTCATTAGTAGCCGTGCTGGAGGCTTAATGGACGGCAGCCTCACCTCCACACAATTACACACCAACGACAAACTCAAAGTGTACTGCTGTTCTTGGCAATCCCAAATTATTTTTCACTTGCGTCGCCTTAAAGATAAAACCGAAATAAGTCAAACGTATATACTGAATATAACAGACACTCGTTAGGACTGAATCACGTCAGCACCCCCTCGTCCCCCTGTCTGGTCAGGCGTATTTACATCCAAGCACAGGGCGCTAAAAAGCAAACAGCGGTCTAATAATGGCGTAGGCTGTCCTAGATGAAAAGCTTTAAGTAGACCCCCCCTTATTCCCCCTTCCTGACATTTCCTTCAGCCTTTGGCTCGTTGCGCCTCAGATATAAAACAAGTTGACAAATGAGCGAAGATCCCACGTAGCGCAGAGCGCGCCAAGTCGTCTGGTGTGGAAACGAAACTTTGAAGGAACTTAGAAATGAGATAATAAAGGCAGACGCGTCACCATTCGGAGATTCTGTTTGCCACAGACTTTTGGAAGAAAAGAACTGAACAATACTGATATATTTATAATTTTTTTAATTTAATTTTTGTCTTTTTGAGTAGTTTTTTGTCTAACGCCATTTGCACTTGTGGAACACAGTCGATCAATCGACTCATTCAGAAGGAAATGCGTTTTTTTTTTCTTCTTTTTTTGTTTGTTTTATAAAGAGGCTAAACTCAGCAACTATTCCACAAATTTATTCAAATGTGGCATCACTAATTATGCCACAGCCCCCGGTAATGTTACCATAACAACAACAAAAATATTTGTTGTATTTATGTCACTTAAATACTAATCTCAGTGACAGTCACAAGGTCAACTGATGTCTCAAGCTAACAGGAAGCAACACTTCGGTAACACAGTGGATAATGACAGTGTCATAAACATGACATAAGACCTGTTGTGAACATGAAGGAGTCTTCATGAGTGTTTATGACTGATGTCATGAAGTGTCATTCGGTAAATAAAGACATTTCCAATGCAAAGTTGTATTAAAAGTCCATCAAAAGTGCAAACTTTGCACTAAAAGTGTCATTATTTACCGAATGACACTTCATGACAAAAGTCTTAAACATTCACAAAGACGCCTTCATATTCATAACAGATGTTATATCATATTCATGACAGTGTGATATCAGTTTTATGCACACCCCTTCAAATAAAGTATCACCAAAGTTTCAAGTGCATTAAGGCCTAAACACGCAATAGATTTTCATTGTAAGAAAATAAAACATAGTAAGATATTTGAAGAACCCATATCCTTTTGTATCAAGTCTTCCACTATAAATACAGACAGATTCTTGTAGATTTGGCCTAAACCCTTTAAATCACTGCTTTACAGAGGACAGATTTCATACGATATAAAAATGTTTTTTGTTTTTTTTATCTCTGAAATCTTTCTACTAGATTTGTTAATATATATCACTGACATAATTGCATGATATATATAGATTTGTTTTCTGAGTGGAAGGTTTGATAACCACTAGCAAAAGAGCATTAGAGCAATGATTCGGTTCCATGACAGTGACTGGTTAAAAAGTGTTTGTTTCTGTGGTTTCCCGTCTTGACAGCAGTGTTCCCAGTTTTGTCTTCCTGGTCGTGTTAGCCTGAAGCTAACGTTTTACCTGGCGAAGCCCCACAAAGGAGTTGGTGGAAGCCCCCCAGATCGCTGCAGTGCTGTCACTAAAGGACATGACACCAACCGTTTTCACACTGACACCGCAAGGCCTGAAATACTGTAGAGACGTGTTCGGTTTGGACGGCGTGTGAGACCACAAACGTCAGCCGGATTTGTTCTGCACCAGTGGAGATTTCTACACCTAGCCCTCAAGAAAGAAAGAAAGAAAGAAAGAAAAAAAAAAGAAAGACAATTCTGGGAGACTGACTGGGAGAGACGGTGTGCAAATGAAGCAGCAGCATTTACTTGAAGTAACAGAGAGAGTGAGGCAGTGTGTGTGTGCTGACATGTTTCTTCGGTCTTATGTGATTACAGAAGTCTTCATCTGACATTATGGTGAAATGAGCAACATCCTCATGATAAATGCCAACCCAGAACTCCTTCCTGGTATTTCACCCTTCAACTACACATTTTCAGAAAACTTTACTTCTGCAAAACCTCCCAATGTTCTCCAGAAAATCTCAGGCTACCTCTTTCATAAACTTATAATCAGAATTTTCAGCCTTTGCTTGAGTCCAAGTTTACAGCGTTTGGCTTTTTCTAGTGTAAACTTACAACTCATGTTTCATGTTGATGACGTAAAAGTTGGATAAAATGTGACGTGACCATTGCGAGTGCAGAGGCTTTGAAAACAACCGGATACATGACAGAATCAGTACCACATGTGGAAGTCGCAAAAATTTGGTGTTTTTTTGGGGATGGAGGGTGAAAAGATCAGAATCGGATCATTCAGAGAAAACAGTCAGATATGGGTCGCATGTGGGCAAAAAAAAAAGCGAATATGAGTCACACTTGAGTGACCCAAATGAGCTTTAGATACGCGTGCTTGTAAATCTCATCATTCAAGAAGTTAAGCTTTTCACAGAAACCTTAAAGAAAGCAAGAGGTCTCCTCATGTTTTCCATAAGATCTACAAAACAAAAGAAGCGATTTTAATCGTTTTCCACAAGATGAGAAACTCCTGCTTCACGCAGCGTTTGTACTGTATAAAGATTGACCTAACTAATTATTCATGTCCAAGAGGAACAAATTGTTTTTGTTTTCATCCAAATGCAGTCGTCACACAGTTAGCGGAGACGACTAACGGCAGATTTATTCAGCTAAAAGCTGCGTCAGCTAACCACCACCCAGCATCTCCAGTCTCAGTTTCTCTTCCTCTGGGCTTCAAACCATAAACAGCAATTAGCTGAGCTCCCCGTCAGACCCAGGCAGGAGAAACGCTGCTGAGCAACAAGAGGCGTTTGGCTGCAGACGCAGTTAAGGGAATAAAGGATTGCTACACTTCTCTGCAATCTGAACTGCAGCAGGTGTTTTACAGCTGCTGCAGTTCCGATTAGCCACATTGGCTTCGTGTGGATTCGTCCTATTCAGACAGTCGGTGCCACCTCTTAGAGCTTTAGTGATGCTTTACAAAACATTCAGACTTTGTTGTTGGCACGAGGAACGCTCCGTGTGCATGGTGAACCTGTGTGTGTCTGTGTGTGTGTGCGTGTGCGTGTGTGTGTGTGTGTGTGTGTGTGTGTGTGTCAACTCTGTAGGTGTTGCTGAGAAGTTGGCGGGGTTTAATGCAGCTACAAGTGGCTTGTGTGTTTTCACGCCAGCGAGATTTTTTGCCTTCGCAAATTTAAATATGAGCAAGTCTGTCTGCATCTGTTTGCTAACTCTGACTAATACAGACCCGCCAGCTTCGCTGCTATTCCAAATGTGAGCAAGACTTTATCAATATTCTCCTAATGTTGGAAAAAAAAACAACAACAACACAGTTTTGCAATGGCAGCATTCACATTAAATAAAAACACATTTGGTAGATCCTCCAGCTACTTCCTGATGCCTTCTTTGTGGTTTGTGCCAACGGCAACTTCCGCTTGTTGATCGTACGACTCGTGTGACGTAAATAAAATGTTTTAATCACAATTTTGCGAAATAAACCAATTTTGATACCTCATTCTAGCACCAGAGGATGAGGTGGTGCTACCTTTACGCCTCCTCATCCACTGCAGCTTTAACAGATTAGAAAACCTCGAAAGACGATCATCCAACTAGACACTTGTGAAAATAATTGTCAAAATGACAGTGTTCAAAAGATGGCCATCATTTACAATAATGGGTTGATCTGATGCAAAAATTTTATTTTAATGATCTACTGTTAATTTTTTTATCTACAGATAGTTAATAATGTAGAAATAAACTGAACTTTATTCAGCTAACATTACATTTTGTTGAGTATTTATCCCACACCATGCTCTGTGTGTGTGTGTGTGTGTGTGTGTGTGTGTGTGTGTGTGTGTGTGTGAGAGTATAATTGAAGCTGACACCTCCTTACGGTGATCTGCTGTTCCATAAGCAGAGGAAATACCCCCTGTGCTCCAAACATGACAGCTAACAGAGTTAGCCTTTAGCCGACTGGAACGTGAACCTGGTGGAGACAATGAACGAGGCAATGAGGTTGTGGAGGAAATTAATTTGAGGAGAAATTTTTATTTACCAGGAATATACAAGAGGATCAAGGGAGGGAGAGAACTGAGAGGAGTTCAGTAATATTTTTTTTTCTGAAGAGTCGATTTGGAAGTACGGGATTCAAATTACATTTCCATCTTACTCAAACATTTATTGTTATCGGGTTATGTTTATTCAGGTCCAAAATATATTTAATGAGGAAACATTTTAGGTCAGAATTTACTGAACTTGCTTGCTTGTGTATATGTTACCGTAAATTTCTTAAATATAGTGTAAGCTAATTTATTCTTGACAAACAAAATCATGTTTCATTGTCTCTGTTTAGTCTTTGTTATATACCTGAAAAACATTTGTCTAATTTGGAGAAAAGAAAAACGGCGTTGGGACTCGTCCAGGTTCACTTCGATGAATGTTGTCAAACTTTGCACTTCACAAGAGCTGGTTCAAAGGTCAGTTCACACAGAATAAAAATGAACGGATGTCAGAGTTCTTTTGAAATTTTAATATTAAGTCACTTGTGGTCCAATATATATATATATATATATATATTCCTTCTCAATCTTTTAAAGGATTGTCCCAGAAGCTTCAATTGTTCAAACTAAAATAAAATGTTGATATATTTGCATATTTATTACAGGTCACATGTGCACTTTGTCATAATCTTTAGATTTTCCTCATCCTCTTTTACTGTATTCAAAGCAGTTTCATAAAACTCCCATATTGGCGAAAAAGAAAATAATTTTGTGATTTTAGTTACTCTATTTTCTTGGATTTCCAATAATGAAAAACTGATTATAAAAGGCTGTTATGAACGATTGATTCAACAATACACTGCGTTAACTCTGGTTTCAGCAACAGGAAGAAGAAAAGTTTCAGGAAGGATACTCTGACATCATGGGGTTCTTCAAAATCTCACCATTAGGATAAAATTTAATCTCCCATCATTAGGAGAGGATTTCCTCCTGCACTAAGGACAAAAACAGAGAGAAGACCTGCTTCTGAAACTCGAGGAGTTTTGGATCCAAAAATTCAAGTTAGTGCTGGCACATGGAGAATCTAATCCGGCCAAAAGGAGTAAACCTCGACCTTGGTTTGTCCGGAACTCTGCAGAAGGAACCTGGGAATTACAGGTTCCCCAGGCTTCAAAAGGGAGCAGTCGATCCTGCCAGATGCGGATGATCGTTGTGAAAATCAGAAGACCCGAGTTGAGAAGCAGGTTCTGGGTTCCAAACTCCAACCTTTATAGAGAAACATTTGTTTTACATATATTTCCTCCATTTTGGTTCTCTCCCGAATTCCACATGTGACTCATTAAGCTTCAGAATAAAATCATGGTCACTTTGAAAACTAAAAGATGTTTAAACTGGTTAGAAATTTATGTGTAAACTGATTGAAACAGTGTAAAAAAACAACAAGACAAAGCTGTTAGATTGGGGTGAGGTCGATGTAAATGGTTGGGCCTCTAACAAGCTCCTGCATGAACAAGACAAGAGTTGACACGACTGGTAGAGACGCTGTTGAATAATTCAGAGAAATTCAACCTGCTAGGAGTAAACGTTTGGTTGTCTCTGACCTGCTCTGACTCGGCCATGAGCCGGAGTGTGCAACAAGCTACCATGACGCGGCGCGCTACATGTCTGAGCTTTGATTCTATTCAAGAAATAGTCAGCTCAATGTGTATTTATATTCAGTACTTCAAATAAGCCTTTTCAGCCCAGCAGAAACCTGCCATAGCAACACACACACACACACACACACACACAAGAATAGAGTGCTTTTCTCAAGGACGGGTTTTAACCTCAAACTGCCCCATGACCGCAGTCATTTAACTGTGGCTTCACACGAGCGACTACTTTCACTGATGTAGTCCCTCATGATGAAATGCACCAGCAGGTCAAAGAAAGACTCATCTTAACGTACAGAGACCATAAAACGAGAAAGCCTGACACATATGCAGAGTCAAAGTGGATTAGGCCGAGAAGAAAGTCACGGCTAAGAAAAAAAAACAAAAAAAAACACGTGCGGTGCTGTGGAAAAGTATTTGTCGCCTCACAGATTTTTTCTGTTGATTTTTTTCTCACATTTGTTTCTGATCAAGCAAATTGGAACAGCAGACCAAGAAAAGAGGCATTTTTGATGGTAAGTAGTATTTTACATGTGGATAAACTGGTTCTCATCTGTTCTTAAATTTCTTTAATTATTTTTTTTTTCCATTTGCATGTTTCCGTGAATCAAAATTATTTTGGTAATTTCAAATCGTGCAATGTTTTGGTAAATAGAAACACAGATGCTGATCAGTGTTAGTCCACATTTTGAAAGACATTCATTTTTTTTCTTTAAACTATTAAGTCTGCAGACCAGAAAGCCAGAATTGTTCTAGATCTCAAGACTTTTACTGAAGATGAGGGAAAAAAAAAAACTCACAAAACTGTGAGGCTGTGGGTGAACAGGATGACCTGGAGGAAAACCGCAGTGCAAAAGATGAAATCAGTGGAGAATAATGAAACCAGGGAGCTGAAATATACTGACAACAAATCACAGAAAGACCAGAAGAGCTAATTACAAATGAATGGATGCAGCTGCGGATGGAGCAGGTAGGGATAAATGAGGAAATGATGAGCAGCTGGGATAGCATGGAGAAGAACGGCGAGGTGGAAATATTAATCTAATAGAAAAAGATCTAAAACACAAACAATGAAAACAACTGAAGTAAAACAAAGGAGTGAACTAAAATAGCAAGACAGCAGAAAAACAAACAATTAAGAAATGATCAAAACTGAAAATCACTGAAGCTAATCATCCAAACAACAAGGGATTGCAGCAGTACATTGAAACTGAAGTTCTGATGTTAAGTCATCAAAATGATGAAAACTTAGAACACCAGCTGGGGTCTATGAATCTTCTTTTTGCTGTCAGACGTCTGCTGGAGAAGCTATTCCGGTTTCTTTGGCATCTGACTCGATGCTTTTGATCAAATTTTAAACGGAGCTGCACGACGGTTCATGTTGTCACATCGGGGTTTTTCTAGAGAATTTCTTTGCAGCTCTGTTTCTAAAAAAAAAAAAAGATTTTTTAAAAACTGCATCTTCCCTGCTGGATTAAATTCTGTGCTGCTGTGATTCCTGGTGTAAACATCAATAACACCAGCCGTCGATGTAAGCTGGTTCTGAACAGCATTCAGCTTTGTGGAAATGCCAACGCTACATGTACGATACATCTTCAATTCAGTCGCATTCTGGATGCTTTTTTAAAAACTATTTAAATGCCTTTTAATTTCTTCACTTATTGGGTTCCTTTTCTTCATTCACAATGCAACAAAATAATTTCTGTGTAGAGATTAATAATCAATATTTTGATTAAATTCAATATGTGCTAGCTTGTTTGTGACTCTCTGTATTCCCACAAGTCTTTTTTTTTTGTTTGTTTTTTACTGTGTGAGTGAATAACTGCTGTGTTTTTCTAAGCCTGTCCTCCATTAGTCTGGATGTGAGGCTCTGACAGTATCGGACCACTAGGATCTATGGCTGGTAAAAATAGATTGCGATGCAGCTGTAGCCCTCTGCTGCTAACACAATCTGTCTATCTACGGCCCTGAGAGATACAGGAAGTGACCGTATATCAGTGTCTCACTTCCTGAGATAAATGACATTATTGACACACGCATGAGGAGTCGGTATTTGGAGGAGTGGAAATACACACACCTCATGTTTACTGGAAGCAGCCTATCACAGTGACTGACCAGAAGTTTGGGAATTTGTAGTGCATCATGGGTAAAGTTTAATGTCTTTATATTAGAAATTATTGCTGCTGACTTTCAATCAAAAGTCCCCTTGCATAATGAGCGGTACCGTGAGCTTTGAGTTTTAACCAGCGTGCATCGCTCTTTATGCATCCCGTCGAGTCAAATCTGATGCGTTTGTGACGCATCGGCAGAACGACCTGCAAAAACGGCACTAATAGCTGATCATCAGGCATAGACGTTTCTCGCATAATCTATAATCTTTTATATTCAAAAATGTCTAAAAGCCTTCTCCTCCCGTAATAAATCTCGCCTCATTGGGATCAGTGAGTCACCACCCCCATCAGGGCTGCCGTTGCTTAGGTTCTGTCCTGGCACACATTCATTAGTGGCATCAACGGACTTTTGATTTCAAAAAAGGGAGGAAGCTGCTCACCCCCCTTCTACATCCACGCTAATGAATCCCCCCCCGGTGGCTGAACACGGACAGATGGACGGACGGACAGGCGGACACGCGAGTGTGTATGATGGAAGGGAAACTTCCACAATGGGAGATGGCCTGAAACGGTGAAACATTAGGAGAACGGCATTTGGCGGTTAGGAGCTGGGAGCAGGAGAGGCTGTGGGAATCAGATGGATATAATAAAACAATATGAAATTTGTATGCATATGAGAGACGGAAAGGGAGCAGAGGGTGGAGGGAGGCATGAGAACGGGGATGATGTATGGGAGGGAAAAAAACGGGGAAGGTGCGTGGGGTGGTTGATATGACAGATACCCCGCGAGAAAGATCTGCCCCGAGGCAAAATAACTCATCACTGGAATTACACAGGAGCACCCTTGAGTTCTGTGCGAGTGAGCATGTGTTGCACAAGGATATACAGGTTTATACGCTTGGATTCCCGTGTGTGTTTTATTTGGAAGAAACCATAGAGAGAGGATAAGAAAGGATGGCACTCTTAAGCGACAGCATCCATTGTACCATAGTGGAGATGGAGAGAGAGAGAGAGAGTTGGACATAAAAAATAGAAAAAAGCAGAGATAAGTGGGTTTTAAAAATAAAAAATAAAAAGAGAGACCTAAGGTGGATTAGACAGATGACAAGCGTAAGGGGGAGGAAAAAGCAACTGCAAAGAGACAAAAAAAAGGGGGAAAAAAGGTGTGCTAGGGTGTGAGATTAGAATGTGAGGAACAAACAAAAACACTTCCACCAACACACCCGCTAACCGAAGATGACAGCTGGGTTGTCGATATCTGAACCGCTGTAACTCTCTAAGCATCTGAACCGCTGACTGAGCACTGAAATGGGAAGAAAATCATTATGCTGTATCTCTGAGCTTCAAAGGAATTTTATTAGCGATAACACAAAATAAAGGTAGGAGGTTGAAAGGAAATATAAGGAAAAAAATGTTGTTGTTTTTTAGTTTGTTTGCTTTTTATGTGCCCCTGTGTTGTATAGCAGTAGATGAATAGTGTGGAATTAAAAATGCCCTTTGATGGGCTAGGTTAGTTTAGACAAAATATTGTCTAAAGTGGAAATTTTTGCTATATTTTAAGATCAACTGATGCAATCTGGGAGTTAAAGTTTAATGCTCAAGAGATTGTGATTATTCAGAATCAGGCTGATTGTCAGGTAGCCACTCCGGTAACCAAAGTCAGCAACATTCATGAGTGCAGACAGAGCGTCTGCATGGTGTAGCATGAAATTAAAGTAAATCTTACTTTAAATGTTACAGTAAGATTATGTTCTACTAAGGTTTCCATTAGTCTCCATACTGTGAATTCACATCAACATCAAATTAACTTGTGAAACCTTCATACACATGTTAATTCCAATAAAGCCTTTTGTGAAAAGTATTGTTGGGATTATTTCTCCATATTGATCCGACCGAATCGACTCAACATAATATGTAACAGCCAGTGTAGCCATGGTTACCTTGAAAAAGGAATCTGAAAAGATTATTCAGATTGCTGAATAATCTTTTGAAAAGTAAAGCCACGTCATTTATGATTTTCAAAAATCTCTTAAGTGTGGCATTTAAATGTCATAATTTAAAATAAAGCAAAGGAACTTTTAGTTGGAAGTAATAGAACTGAAGAGAGATCAAACAGAGATCTTGTAACGTCTGTAACTTTCTCCACAAGCTTTCAAACATCTTGTTTTCTCAGTTTCTTAGTACGACGGTTCATTAGAGCCAATGTAGGTAAGAAGAAAATGAAGTAAGTTCCTGCCAAAAAGCGCAGATATTTTGAGATTTCTAAAACAAAACAAAACCAACTTGGAAATGTATTTCTTTAAAATGTTAAAAAGAATTCAAACATTTTCTAGAAAAATCTTGGAAATTTCTAGAAAGAAAAAAAAACTCAAAAAATTCCAAGTTTTTTCATAGAATATTTCTGAGAATCTCAGATTTTCTTTTTCTTTTTCTGGCAAACTTTTGAGATTAATCTCAAAAGGTGAGGGTTTTTTTTTCTTTCTTCTTTTTTAATGAAAATTTTAAACTTTTGGAGCTCAGAAATTGTCTTGTTTGTCCTAAAACATTTCTGAGATCAACCTCAAGAGATTTTTTGGTGGGTGAAAACATACTAATTTTCTCTGTCTACAATGGACCTAATAATATGTCACAGCTTAACATCTTCATAAGGATGGTGAACAATTATATTCCTAACAGTACTTTACCAATATGCAAGGCTTAAGCTATCCGAGAGGGAATCTCTACATTCCTCCACTAAATGTGCAGAAAACCCCGTCAGCTTTGAGAACCTTGAATTGTCATATAGAGACAATCAAAAATTTCACATCAATTTTAAATATCATATAGAGAACAAAGTGGAAGTGGATATAAACACATAGTGAATGGGAGCTGTGCTTCTTTTCTGGAAGGAAAGCCTCTTTCTCTCTCCTGCTCTCACACACACACACACACACACACACAGGACAGATAAACACAGCACTGCACAGCAACAAAAAACCCACGCACTCGCATGCAGTGATATCATTAGTCGTTTCCTTTTATATTAGACTTTGTCAAGACTTTTAGCCCCACTAGCCCACA
Source organism: Poecilia formosa (assembly GCF_000485575.1). NCBI lineage: Eukaryota > Metazoa > Chordata > Actinopteri > Cyprinodontiformes > Poeciliidae > Poecilia > Poecilia formosa. The sequence goes on from NW_006799971.1 coordinate 3,436,059, forward strand.
TGCAGGAGAACATGCATGCACACATACATGGGTAGAGGGAGCATTTAAATTGTGTAACCTGCTGGTTTTATGTAAGTGTGGAGCACACCCACTCCATGGGAGCTCAGAGTTTGCAGAGCACTGAGGTGAGAAGAAGACAGAGGCAGAGACAGACAGTAAGGAAAAGCCGTAGGGAAGCCATGACGGGGGGAGGCACAAAGAAATACCACGCTTGTTCCACTTATTTCTTTTTTTCTTATCATCTGCTTACAAGATGGATACTGTCATTTGTTAAGTTTGCACAGTTTTCTGTTGGCTTAATAAAATGATTCTGACATGCTTTGGTTTTATGCAGCAGGGATAAAGTGCTGCCATTTCCTACTTAACTGAGTTGAAACAGATGTTTTCAGAGCAGCTAGCTTTAGCGCTGGTGTACGTCTCAATCTTCATTAACAGCTCCCTAAATGGCATATTTTTGTTACAAGGGTTAGCACTATTTGGGACTTTGGACCCTCTGAAAAAATGTTAAGAACTATTTTAGCAGAAATAAATTATATGATTTCACTGATAAACGTGATGCACCCAGACAAATGTGTAAAAATACACGAGGCAAAGTGAGCCAATGATTACAATATGAGGCAACAATGATAATATAGTTAATATTATGAGTATTTTCTTATGAAGAGCACAGAGATGCACCAATTTACTTTCTTCACTTCTGATACCAATATCTGAGGTTTAGTATCAGCCGATACAGATCCGATACAGAAAATCAGTGCTGAATTGACTTAAAACATTTTTTTGTTTGTTTACATAAATGTACTGACTTACAAAATTTGATAGCTCAGCACCAGTACAGCGTACTTAAATACAGCACACTTAAATAGCTCCACAACTTTAATTTGTTCAATTAGTGTAACTATGAATATAATAAAGTGAAACTGACAAAATCATTATTAATCACCTTGGTCAAACATGTAAAAAAAACCCCAAAAAAAACCAATAACAGCCCTTCTTTCAAATGGTTCAGAAAGGGCTATTTATATTTAAAAGCATGTGCAAGAAGCCAGGAGCTAACTGTGAAATCAACTGTAAAAAAATAAAAAATATAATTGTAAAGGTAATTACCTTTTTTACTAATATGTGAATCAAGCTAAAGTTACAGTATGTACGAAGATATAGCAACTGGGACTAATGCTGCTAGTTTTATTGTTGGAAAGCATAAAAAAAAAATCCTTTTTTTCACTTATAAAAACCAAGTGCTAATTCACAAAACAGTCAAGGTACGCTAACAGGAAGTGGCTACAAACATCACCCCAGCGCTTGGATGAGTTATATAATGAGAGCTACCTGAATAGTGTAAGGCTAACCTGAATTAGCCATCGTCTGTACATGCTAAAGGTCAAAGGGGAACCGGGTCGTTGGCCAACAGGTGGCCGATATGCCGTCAGTCTACGCCAGGGCAACACTGAGACACACAAGCCACATTAGTTCATATTAATTAAACAAAAATTATTTACCAAAAAGAAATCCTAAAAGTTTCGAGATTTCTTTTCTTTTCTTTTAACTAACTAAGCATACTAAGGCATGTATGAAATATAAGAGATCTCTCTCAGAGCACAATAGCTCTTTATGTCCGGCTCGTCTGAACGCGCTCAGTCACACAAACAAATATGCTGGTGGCCCGTGCCAGCGTTATCCACACCTCTCGGGATAAAGTGTTACTCTCTCCTTTGTGTCATCACAACACATAAAACCAAACAAAGCGCATGTGTTAAGATCCTTCTCACACCAGCAGGCGTGTTCAAACGCTTGCCTTCGGTTTTGATGGAGCAGAAAATGTGGAGCGATTGCATCAGCCGTTCACCACCGAGCGGGGTGTTGCATTTCCTCCCATCTGGTCCCAGCGAAACAGGCAGCGCTCTCGCATCTATCACGGCAGATTCTTGTTTAGTTGACGCACGTTATCACTCCGGCTGTGAGACGATGTGTCCGTGGAAGGTACCGCAACAGGTGTCAACGGAAATAACACATGCTTATTTGTTGTCTTTTTTTCTTTTTCTTTTGTTGGCAAATTCTCTAACATAAATGCAAATTCCAAACACCAGTCTAACTGTCTTTCTACACATTGTCTTTCTGTAGCAACTTTTAAACCTTTGCTAGTGATTACTGCAGCCACCTGACTACAAAGCCTTAAAAGGGGGTAGTCTTATGGAAAATTGACTCTTTTGAGCTTTACATCATGTTATAAGGCAATTCCCTCATTAAAAAAAACCCTTCCTTTCATCCTTTCATATGTTTAAGAAACTCTTTAATCTCCATGGCAACCATTCAGCTGTGCAAAAAGCCTTGATGGACTTAGCTCCGCCTTCAAGGACGAAGCTCCTCCTGTGAGCTGCAGTTTCCAAGTTTCGGTGTTTCCGCCTCACAGAGCAGCCCTCCCTCTGTAACGCCAACACTCGGCTCCTTCAGACTAGCCAGGAGCAATCAGCAAACACCTGATCGAACTGCGTATCAGTTGAGCTTATTATAGGAGCCACTTCTCAGTGTAACGCTGGTAAACATGTTGTTAAAGGGTTAACAGAGGAGCCATGCTGTGATGACTTCCTGACGGCGGAGCTTCAGAAAGAGCAGGAGTTTTTAAAGAGACAGAGGCCCAATTTCAAGGTGTTACAGTACAAAGTCAAATTGTATATTTTATATACAATTTTTGTATATATTATAAAAATGATATATATACAGCATTTTTATAATAACGGAAGGTAACATGGTTACTCAGTGCTATAAAACATCACTTTGTGCCTGGAAAAATACATAATACTGCCCCTTTAAAACAGATGCATTGGTCTTTGAAACTCAGACCTGATGGCACTAAAGAATATCCATCCATCCATCCATTTTCTGAACACCCTTGTCCCTCAGTGGGGTCGGGAGGGGTGCTGGTGCCTATCTCCAGCTAACGTTCCGGGCGAGAGGCGGGGTACATCCTGGACAGGTCGCCAGTCTGTCGCAGGACAACACAGACACACAACCATGCACACACACACACACACCTAGGGGCAATTTAGACAGACCAATTAACCTAACAGTCATGTTTTTGGGACTGTGGGAGGAAACCGGAGTACCCGGAGAAAGCACTAAAGAATATTCTAGATAAAAATTCTGGAAACATGAGAGAAACTAATTTATCTTCTCTTAAATTTGTTTTTGTGTTTTTAAAAGCCATCTGGCACAGTCGGTGAGCTGCCACCCAAAAAGCCTGCGCATGTTTGAGTACCTAATACCAATAGTTTTCTCTTTTCTCCAAAGAAATATTTGCATATCAAGAAAACCAGCGATAACACTTTCAAACAATACACTACAAGCAAAACCAATGGTGAAAGCAAGGCCACTCCGAGGGTACTCGACAAACATCTGTGAAGTGTTTTTTTGCGCGCTTCTGGCTCAATTAAAATGCTGCAGCGGCATTAAAGAGTGTGACACGTTCACCTGGTGTCTTTCAAAAGCCTCGGCTCATTACTGCTCTTGTTCCAGCTATTTTTCCCCCTGATTGTCTCTGTGCTTCCCGCTTCCACTCTTCTGCTTCACCTCTGTTGATCCGCAAGAGCTGGAGCACAATGATTCCTTGATCCGCTTCCAGGTTTGCTTTCCCACCTCTCGTATGTTTTAGAACCGTTTGTTGTTTCGGTGTATCGTTAAACTTTTATTCCCGTCTTTTTGTTTGGCTCTTTTTTTTTCTTCTTTTTTTTTTACTTTTTGTGACATTCTTACACAGTGGCGCAGTTGGTAGAGCTGTTGCCTTGCAGCAAGAAGGTTCTGGGTTTGATTCCCAGCCCTGGTCTTTCCGCATGGAGTTTGCATGTTCTCCCTGTGCATGTGTGAGTTTTCTCTGGGTACTCTGGTTTCCTCCCACAGTCCAAAAACATGACTGTCAGTTTAATTGGTTTCTCTAAATTGTCCCTAGGTGTGTGTGTGTGCATGGTTGTGTGTCTCTGTGTTGCCCTGCGACAGACTGGCGACTTGTCCAGGGTGACCCCGCCTCTCACCTGGAACGTTAGCTGGAGATAGGCACCAGCACCTCCTGACCCCACTAAGGGACAAGGGTGTAAAGAAAATGGATGGATGACATTTTTATTTAGTCATCTAACTCGCTTAAGGTTGTGTTGACTTGAATACACTCAACCAGATTCAGCGTGAGACTGTTTACATTTACATGTTTCCTAAATGGCCAACAGATACTCGTATAAATGGACCTAAATATGAAGCAATAAAGTCTGTGAGCGCGTTTTGGACTAAACCATCAATTATGCTGCTTGATTTCCTGCTATGTTGTAGTTGTAAATGTGTCTTTACAGTCTCTTATTTCTATAATTCTTTTTTTATCTTTGTGTTGTGAGTTCCCACATACCTTAACTCACTGTTGCGATATCTGAATTTCCCCACTGTGGGGCAATAAAGGACATTTCTATTGTATTTTATTCTGTTCTGTTCTAATATTTGCATATGAATTAATCAGAAAATATGACCAATTGGCAAGCTGGAGGGTTGGGAAATTATTATTTTGTTAGACGTCAATAAATTGAGGATGTTTGCAAATCCACCCCCCCCCAAAAAATGTGTTTAGAATTCATTTAGCCATTGTTTTCCACTGCTGGCTCCATAAAAGCAGCAATAAACACCATTCAATTTAGAAAATATTGACTGAAAGCAATTATTCTGCGACATTTGGATTACTTAATGGAACTGGTGCGCTGAAGCCTCCAGGTTTGGATTTTTTAATATATTAGCTTTGTAATTTGCTCGAACTCTCATATTTTGCTTTGCTTAGTCATCGCTGCTCTGTTCACTTATTGCAACAATTTTTTTTTTTATCCTCTTTCCTGGTCCTTTGCAATCATTTTGTGTTTCCTCTACTCCACCACTCATGCTTCCTATGTAGCTTTAGCGCATTCAGTTAATCACACACCTGTTCTTTGTTCCACAATCAGCCTCCTCTGTATTTATACCTGCGGTTCCTTTGTGCTCTTCTAATAACTTGCAGAGCTTTTGCTCCTCAACGGTTTTACTCCAGTCTGTTTTCCCTCTGGTTTATTTATTACACACATTTCCATAAGAGTACGATCCTGTAAACCTTTGCCAATATGTCGAATAGACTCACTTTCGCAATTGTGTTGTTTCCATCAAATGAGGAACACAAAGTCACATGTGAATAAGTTTGCTTATGTAATAAATCATTTTAAAAAAACAGATTTCACCATCATCCTCCTGCCGCTTCCTGTCGTCGTCTTTGTCGTTTCTGTTAAAAGTGACATGTGCTTTTTGGTCACTTTTTTTTTGCATGTGATGCAAAAAAATGTTTACATTGCAGTTTTGTGAAATACACAAATTTCAGCTGTTAAACCACCTCGTCGTAGCACCAAAAAAAAAAAATTCTCATTGAAAAATGAGGTTTTTTTTTAAGTTGGCGTGTTTCCATTAACCAAGTTCACTTTCATAATTCCAATTTGCGCACCATTGGCTGATTGAAACACGGCTACATAACTTCTTAAACACTTTAATTGTCTTTTTTTCTTTTTACTGCTGTCTCAATAATAACCACAAAAGGTTGTGATAAAATTCAAAGTACATCATCCCTCAACTTCAAACATTAGTGAAATCCAGGTCCAATAATACTATCGATTCTAGATTTTATTGAGGAAGTTTTAAAACCAACGTTCTGGTAACTCAATAATTACGGGACTTAAAAAGAGGAAAAACATGTTCCCTGGCTTTCTCTTTGAAGTTTATCAACATACGACAATCTCATTAATTGCATTCCTTTATTTTGCTACCTGTTGTTGCTTTATATTAATTAGAAGCCTTGGGAAAGTGGACAATGAACAGGCTGGTCACAGCTCAATGAGAGAGAAATAATTAATCTGCATTCATGTTTGGAACACATCAAAAGGAAAAAATAAAACAAATAAGGTAGACTGAATAGTCATAACAATATAGTCTAGACTGGTGAAGACAATAACCTTTTGATCTGTCTTCCAAGTCTGAACAGAGATGAAGGGAAAGGAGAGGAAAACTCTGAAAGGTCCGAGAGAGAATTTAAAAGTGACGATAAAGTAAACGTGTTGTTACAAACAGCTCAGATGTGTAATAATTTCAGTGTGAGCGGATAAATCATTTCGTGAATGTGTTGGTAAGGCCGGCTTCACATCGTCACATCACTCCTGCTATTCAGCAGGAGCTGACAGACAACAGATGAAAGGTTTTTGAACTTTGTGCGCTGAAATACGGTCTGCAACATTCAGCTATATATTGTGTTGTTTGACACTTGAGAAAGGGGGCATTGTGAATTTCCAATAGCCGATGATCTACACAGTTAAATGTCACCCAGTATTCTCACGGGCAATGGCTGCTACACGTGAAAGGGCACCGACACTGTCCTGCTCACAGCTGCTCTCCCAGGACCCCAGCGCAACATGTTACATTTCACATTCTCTTGCCAATGAATTGTTGGCTTTTAAACCTCGTACTCCTCATCAGCGACCTTTAACTAATAAACAGTTCATCAAGACATCATCTGCTGTTTATGAACATTTTGAATACAAGCAGTAAAGTTATGAGATTAGGGTTTAAATGTCTCCTTTTTCCAGAAGTACTATGATGTTGGCTATAGCCGTTTAGTTGGTCATTGTACATTCTCTAATCCAGTTTTAGGCAGCTTGACTAATGATCTCAGACATATTATTCATGGCTATGTTCCTCCCACAGTCCATCAATATGACTGTGGGTTAACTGACCACATTCACTGTGCACATTGTCTTTATGTGTCTCTGTGTTGCCCTGTGATGGACAGACAACCTTTCCAGGCTGTATCCCACCTTTTGGTAGTTGCCTATTGCCAAAGATCGTAGGCAACAGGCCACTACCCCACAACCCCTTAGCCGCTCCCTCCCACTGTGACCCTGACAGAATAAGTTGGTATAGTCAATAGCTGGATGAATGATTTTGACATTGCGGCTATGAAAATGTACTTTCAATCATTGGCTCTCAAAATAAGTAAGACATTCTTCTGAAACGGCTACAAATAGAACAGCATTTTATATCAATGGTTGTTTGAAAATGTACAGTTGCAGATGAATCCCAAACACTAAACCAAAAAATGCAAGTGCAAAATGACCAAAACTACACCAGTGCAAAATGGTGAATGGGCAAAATGACCAGCAACCTTAACTGTAGATTTACACTGCATGTGTCTCCGCTCCACTCTGCTACTACGCTCACTTCAGCGGGGGATCACAGCCATTCCTGATCACCCTACTTTACATTACATGTGGTCCTGCTCTGCTCAGAAGTGCTTCTAACAATGCATGGGAAATGAGGGTTTGTTCAATAAAGTCAGTCATAAAAGCAATGAGTACCAATGAGTACTGTCATCTAAAATACCGCTGCTCTCAACTTCCAAAATCATTATTTTTTTCCCTCCATTGCTCTCACTTCTTCTGCCTTGACAAACATTCCTACTGAGACTTGAGCGAGAGAACTTACCTCAAGGGATTTCAGAATAAAATCAATGTTTAACTGACAGCATATATGTGTAAATATACCCACATTTTCATGAAGATAGCTAGGATTTTGAGCAAATGTAGTCATGAGTGCGTATTCACTGTGGAGTCCGTTCTGTTGCAGGGCGCAGCGAAGCGGAGACGCAAGAAGTGTGAACTGGGGGTTAGAGAATCATGGCAGCAGTGGGAATTCATAATGCTTCATTTTGTTTGGATGTACTCCTCTGTACTCCTCTCACGACTTAAGATTTATTTCACAACATTCTCTATGCTACCTCACTACTGTCAAAGTCTTGGTGTGAATAAGTAAAAAAAAAAAAAGGTGGTTTTACTGACTGAAATTCTGCCTCTAAAATCTAAAACCTTTATGTTTGTCTTGATGGCAATCTGAGAAAAAAAAAATTTGATACAAGATTAATAACAAATGTAGCTTATTTTATTGGCTCTCCTCTGAATGTACGACCTTCAATATACATCAACCTCTCAATATAAGTTTGAATGTTTTTTTTTAATTCTTCCGTTGTACTGACTATTTGTCCGTAATTAACAACCTGGCTGTTCAGGAGCTGCATGAAGATGGTCGATATCACTTCACCGCTTTAGTGAGAGAGGCATGTGCTGCACACACACCGTCTGACTCAGCTTATCACTTTACTAACCGGTTGTGACAGACACAGTTACCTTGCATGTTTTAAGCATTCTCTAACAATTGAAAGTCCAACAATGGACAAATTTCCTTATGATTAAGTACTAATTCCAAAACGTTGAGCAAAAGCAAATAGCATAAAAAATATAGAGTTCAGCTCTGTTTCATCCAAAACTACAACTCACTGTGAGGACAAATAAACAAAGACAGATTTAATGACCTGTGCATTAGGTACAAATGCATGAAAACATGTTGTTTTTTTTGTTGTTGTTTTTTTTTTCCAGATTCTGGGGGCTGCGGTTTGATGGGGTTTCTCTATATGCTGTTCCTCTCCATCATGAGTGCTGGGTGGACCACCAGGGCTTCATGGCCGAGCCTGGACGGCTCCTTGGGAAGTGTTCTCAGTGGGTTGGGTGGGCGTACTTTGTTTGGGGATTTACGCTCTATTGTCCAATTGTTGTTTATTGCGTTTATACTTTCTTGTCTTTATTCGTTATGTTTTCCCTCTGCAGCTCTCTCTTAAATGCACATACCATAACTGAAATAATTTTCCCTTTTTCTGATGGCCTCTGACCTTCAGTTCACCTCTTGGAATGTAAGAGGTCTGAATAAACTTGTCAAACTGAGACAGGTGATGAAAAAGATTCAACAATTCAAAGCTAAGATAGTTTTCCTCCAGGAGACTCATCTGACCCCTGATGATGTTAGTAGAGTGAGGAGAAGATGGCATGGTCGGGTGTTTTCTACTTCCTTTAGCTCACACTCGAGGGGCGTAATTACACTAATCCACAGCTCGGTGCCATTCCAGCTCATCGATGTAACTGAGGATTGATATGGCAGATATCAAAACGTACAATGTGTGATTCTGTCTGAAACTAAATTTGGTCAATGTTTATGGGGCAAATAATGATAACCCTGCTGTTTTTAGACGTCTGTTTCTGTCTGTAGCGTCGCTTCCTGGAGGGTACATCATAGGAGGTGGTTTTAACTGTACGCTCATTCCAACGTTAGATAGATCTACAGGCAAAGACGTCTCTCATGCTCAAACAAGGAAAGAATTACTAAACTTTATGAAAGAACTCAATTTGGTTGACATATGGAGAAATATGCATCCTAATCAGTTTTCTTTCTCATGCTTTTCTAGTACTTGCCAAACATTTTCAAGAATTCATTACTATTTAGTCTCAGCTGATCTAGTCCCAAACATTACTAATAGTTGGTATGACAGTATAGTAATTTCTGATCATGCTCCGGTGTCATTCTGCCTTAAGGTTCCTAATCTTTCCTTTTCATCAAAGNACATTACTAATAGTTGGTATGACAGTATAGTAATTTCTGATCATGCTCCGGTGTCATTCTGCCTTAAGGTTCCTAATCTTTCCTTTTCATCAAAGTGGCATCTGCAATCAGTTTGGCTTAGGGACCCAGATTTCATACAATTTAGTGGAACAAAAATAGATATGTATTTTGAATTGAACACTCACCAAACCTCGGCCACTGTGAGATGGAAGGCCTTTAAGACATTCTTAAGAGGCCAAATGATCAGTTTTACCAGCTTCAAGCATAAAACTAACAAACAAGAATTGGAACAACTTGAAAAATCTATTAAAAACATAGAAACACAACTATTTCATAATCCTGAAACCCAACTAAACACAGAACTTCTTAGGTTAAGAGCTAAATACAACATGCTGTCTACAAATAAAGCAATTAAAAGTTTAATGAGACTGAAACAACCATATTTTGAACAAGGTGAAAAGGCCAGTAAGCTGTTGGCTTGGCGTATCAAACAGGAACAAACAGATAAAGCAATAAACTCAATTCAAACAGCTGAAGGGGTGTTTACATCTGACCCAAAAGAAATAACACCTTTTCAAATTTTAACTACAGATTGTATAGCTCAGACTACTCAGACCTAGCGCCACAGGCACAAACTGATTTCTTGGATTCATTAGAATTAACTCCCCTAGATAACAAACCCTTAAAATCACTTGATTTTGAGCTCAATGCACAATTATTGTCTGAGGTTATATCCGGTATGAAAGGTGGTAAGAGCCCGGGGCCTGATGGAATTCCAATTGAAATATATAAAAATGTTCAATCCAAACTGATACCTCCAATGCTCGACATGTATCAAGAATCCTTTAAAAAAGGATCTTTCCCTCCCGCACTTAGTACTGCAATCATCTCCCTACTCCTGAAGCCAGGTAAACCTGCAACTCAATGGGGCTCATATAGGCCAATTTCTCTTATTAATAATGATGTTAAAATTTTGTGTAAAGTGTTAGCTAGGAAGTTGGAGCTACTTTTACCCATGATGGTCCACTCTGATCAAAATGGTTTTGTACAAGGAAGACAGGGTTTTCACATCAGAAGGGTGTTTAATCTAATTTTTGAGAAATCTGAAGTTCCAGACAATGTTATCCTGTCACTGGACGCAGAGAAGGCCTTTGACAGGATAGAATGGTAATATATGTTTCCTGTTATGGAACACTTTGGTATAAGAGGGAAATTTCTTAGCTGGGTAAAGCTAATTTACTCAAACCCACAAGCTGAAATCTTAACCGATGGCCTAACTTCATCTCCCTTTAAATTGAAACGTGGGACAAGGCAGGGCTGCCCCCTTTCTCCTCTGTAGTTCACACTGGCCATCGAGCCTTTAGCTATGGCAATTCGCAAACACGATAATATAACCGACATAAGAATAGGGAGCTTGGAACATCGTATACAGTAGCCTTGTATGCAGACGACATAATCCTGTTCTGCTCTAAGTTGGGTAACATCATGTCCACAATAAATGATTTAATTAAGTCTTTTGAAGTTTTTTCAGGTTATAAGGTAAATAATCCTAAATCTGAAATAATGTACCTATCAGAAAAAGAACGTCTCAATCATCCAGTTTCAACTCCATATGTAGCGTCAAAACAAGGATTTACCTTTATAGGTGTTAAAGTCACCCCTACAATAAACAATATCATTCCAACTAATTATAACCGCCTTACAGAATCAGTTATGCAGTTAATAGAAAGATGGTCCAGACTACCCATTTCCTTAATAGGTTGCGTCAATATTATAAAAATGACAATATTGCCAAAATTTTTATACGTTTTCCAATCAGTTCCATTTTTCCTACCCCTCTCCTTCTTTAAGGAGATAAATAAAACTTTTTCCAGCTTCATTTGGAACGGCAAGCATCCTAGATTGAGACTGTCCCTTTTATGTCTGCCTTATGACCGATTATGATCAGTGGCCGATCGATCGGCACACCTCTACTGCTAACACAAATTCCAAATTATTACAATACAAATGGTTGACTAGGCAATACATCACTCCAGTTAAATTGCATCATTTTAACCCTAATATTCCTGACACTTGCATTAAATGTATTTCCAAAAAAGGTTCTTTATTTCATTGTATGTGGGTGTGTCCTCAAGTGTTGGCTTTTTGGAAGGATGTATTGATTGTGATTGGTCAGATGATTGGTAAAAAGGTTCCTTTGAATCCTAAAATGTGCATCTTGAATATTTATCCTGAAGACTTTGTTATCCCAAACAACTTGAGATCCTTACTTAATGTCTCCTTTTTGGAAGCTAAA